>NW_025423258.1:1193156-1349111 GCF_020497125.1 Mauremys mutica
AGCTGGGGATGTACTCCAGAGACTTGATTTGACCCTCCAGTTAATGCCATCACTGCTACAAGCCTGAACTAAGAACTTTGCCATTACTGTATGTAATTGATTCCATCTAACCAATTCTAGCTCTCATCTCTACCTTTTTCCCTTTATGAATAAACCTTTAGATTTTAGATTCTAAAGGATTGGCAACAGCATGATTTGTGGGTAAGATCTGATGTGACCTGGGTCTGGGGCTTGATTTCTTTGGGATCGAGAGAACCTTTTTCTTTTACTGGGGTGCTGGGTTTTTATAACCATTCATCCCCAGGACGAGTGGCACTGGTGGGGATACTGGGAGACTGGAGTGTTTAAGGAAATTGCTTGTGTGACTTGTGGTTAGCCAGTGGGGTGAAACCGAAGTCCTTCTTGTCTGGCTCCACACCTGACTGCAGCGCTGGCTGTACACCTGGTCTGCTTGGGGTGTAGCGAATGCAGCGCTGGTGATCCAGCGCTGCTCATCAGGTGTGGACACACACCAGCGCTTTAATTGGCCTCCAGGGAATAAGGAGATGTCCCAGAATTCCTGTTCAGCCACTCTGCTCATCAGTTTGCACTCCACTGCTCTGGCCTCAGGTGACCCGCCCCTTTAAGTGCCCTGGGAATTTTAAAAATCCCCTTCCTGTTTGCTGCAGCCAGGTGTGGAGTGCAATCAGTTAATCTTTGCAGGTGACCATGCCTCCACGTGGCAAACGAGCCCCAGCATGGAGCAATGGCGAGTTGCTGGACCTCATTAGTGTTTGGGGGCAGGAAGCTGTGCAGTCCCAGCTGCGCTCCAGCCGTAGGAATTATGATACCTTTGGGCAGGTATCAAGATCCATGCTGGGTAGGGGCCATGAGCGGGATGCGCTGCAATGCAGGGTTAAAGTGAAGGAGCTGCGGAGTGCCTATTACAAAGCCCGTGAGGTAAACCGACGCTCGGGCGCTGCCCCCACGACCTGCCGTTTTTACGGGGAGATGGATGTGATACTTGGGGGTGACCCCTCTGCCAATCCCAGGACCACGATGGACACTTCTGATCAGGGTGGGGGACAGGAGCAGCAGCAGGAGGAGGAGGAGGAAACAGCGAGTGAAGCTACTGGGATGGGGGAAGACACCCCAGAGTCCCAGGAGGCATGCAGCCAGGAGCTCTTCTCAAGCCAGGAGGAAGGAAGCCAATCCCAGCAGCCAGCAGTTGCTGAAGGACAATCAGAGGAGCGGGTTACCGGTAAGCTGCTTTTATTTTCAGGGTGGAAATGTTTCTGGAGAGGAGGTGGGGTTTGGGCTGCATGCAGGCATGCCTAGATGTGGAATAGCCCATTGATGTGGTCTATCACTTCGCGGTAATCGGCTGCAGTAATCTCCTGAAAAGTTTCAGCCAGAGCATGGGCAATGTGCCTGCGCAGGTTTATAGGGAGAGCCACTGTGGTCTTTGTCCCAGTCAGGCTAACGCGTCCGCGCCACTCTGCCATGAGGGGTGGGGGGACCATTGCTGCACACAGGCAAGCTGCGTAGGGGCCAGGGCGGAATCCGCATTGCTGTAGAAGACACTCCCTTGCTTCCCTGGTGATCCGTAGCAGCGAGACATCTTCCAGGAGTAACTGCTGTGGAAAATGTTGGGAGACTCTTTAATGCAGATCCCCCCTGTAGCTGTTTGCTGTCCCCAACGCACAGAAACCCCTGCACAGCCCTGAAGCAATCTCAGTACCCCTTACTCACCATTTCGTGGGTCCTGTTCTGCTGTGTGCTATTATTTGTTATGGGAAAAGTCTGCTAAAGTGAAGACTGTAAACTCCTTCAGTGTGTGGGAATTACTGTCTGGATGAGATAATGAACAATGCTACCCTGTTAACTGTTGCCATTTTTGCCTTCCAAAAGTGACCTTTACTGCTGGACTGCCTAGCTCCAGCACTGCTCAGAGACTGCAAAATCTAAGGAAAAAGCCGCGCAAAACCAAGGAAGACATGCTGAAAGCAGTTATTGATCACTCTGCTAGAGAGAGTAGGACTCTGCAGGACTGGAGAGAAAGGGAAAGCAGGATCCGCCAGAGGGAAAGCAGGATCCACCAGAGAAACGCAGTGGCCAAGAGGAAGAGCACAGAGCAGCTGCTAAGCATCCTGTCGCGCCAAGCGGACTCTATGGAATCACTCGTAGCCATGCAAGCAGAGCACTACCGTGCTACTCCCCCGCCCCCCCATCCCAAAGCTTTTCCCCTTGTGCCCCAATGTCAGCTCAAACTCCCCTTCCCCAGCATCCAGGTTCTTACCACCACCAGCTGCCTCCAAACACCTGTACGTTCACCAACCAGCCCTGAGAACTACAACCATTACCCTCTGTACTCAACCCCCATCACCATGCAGTATATGCACCCTGAAGTGCAGCAGTCATTGCACAGCACTCCAGACAGGACATATGCAAACTTGTGAATGTACAGTACACCAACCCACCACCCTGTCCTCTTATGTTCCTGAAATGTTGTGTGTCTGTCTGTCAAGGAAGTTTGTTTCTTTTCAGTAAAAGAATTCTTGGTTTGAAAACAGTCTTTATTATTGCAGATAGTGGAAAGATACCTTAGCCCAGTAAAGAAACAGGCACTGCAAATCATTTTAGGGAATAATAGAATCCTACCACTGTAACCACTGCACTTCACTCCCATGCAAGGCAACAAACATTACTGTTGGCTTTCAGCCTCAAATTCTTCCCTCAAGGCATCCCTAATCCTTGTAGCCCTGTGCTTGGCCTCTCTATTAGCCCTGCTCTCTGGCTGTGCATATTCAGCCTCCAGGACTTGAACCTCGGTGGTCCATGCCTGACTGAATGTTTCACCCTTCCCTTCACAAATATTATGGAGGGTACAGCAAGCGCATATAACCGCGGGGATGCTGCTTTCCCCCAAGTCTAGCTTCCCATACAGGGACCTCCATCTAGCTTTTAAACGCCCAAAAGCACACTACACAGTCATTCGGCACCGGCTCAGCCTGTAGTTGAACCGGTCCTTGCTCCTGTCAAGCTTCCCTGTATAGGGTTTCATGAGCCAAGGCAGTAACGGGTAAGGGGTCTCCAAGGATCACAATGGGCATTTCGACATCCCCTACTGTGATCTTCCTGTCTGGGAAAAAAGTCTCTGCCTGCATCTTCCTGAACAGGCCACTGTTCCGAAAGATGCGTACATCATGCACCTTTCCAGGCCAGCCTGTGTAAATGTCAATGAAACGCCCACGGTGATCCACAAGTGCCTGGAGAACCATAGAGAAATACCCCTTCCGATTAACATACTCGGATGCTAGGTGGGGGGTGCCAGAATAGGAATATGCGTCCCATCTATCGCCCCTCCACAGTTAGGGAAACCCATTTGTGCAAAGCCATCCACAATGTCCTGCACGTTCCCCAGAGTCACGGTTTCTTCTTAGCAGAATGCGATTAATTGCACTGGAAACTTGCATCAACACGATTCCAGCGGTCAACTTTCCCACTCCAAACTGGTTCCCGACCAACTGGTAGCTGTCTGGAGTTGCCAGCTTCCAGATTGCAATAGCCACCCGCTTTTCCACCGTCAGGACAGCTCTCCATCTTGTGTCCTTGCGCCGCAGGGTGGGGGCGAGCTCAGCACACAGTCCCATGAAAGTGGCTTTTCTCATCCGAAAGTTCTGCAGCCACTGCTCGTCATCCCAGACTTCCATGACGATGTGATCCCACCACTCAGTGCTTGTTTCCTGAGCCCAAAAGCGGCGTTCAACGGTGCAGAGCATTTCCGTGAATGCCACAAGCAATGTAGTGTCACATGCGGCAGGCTACTCGATATCGTCGGACTCCTCACTGTCACTTTGGAGCTGAAGGAAGAGCTCAACTGCCAAACGACACTCATCAGCACAGTCCTCAGCAGCTCGGGCTCCATTTCCCACAGAAATTGTGATTAAAACACAGCAAGCGACTCACAAACGTGGCCGGAATAACTGTGACTGCTGGGATATGAAGCGATGCACCACGGGGCGTTGGAACAGGAAGCGGAATGACCCGCACACTTCCTTCCCCTTCCCACAATACTCAGCGCCAAAATAGGACGAGGTGCTCTGTGGGATAGCTGCCCACAATGCACCTCTCAATACAGCGCTGGAAATGCTGTCAAGTGTGGCCACACTGCAGCGCTGTTAGCTGCAAGTGTGGCCACACACCAGCGCTGTCCCTACACGGGTGCATGGCCAGCGCTGTAACTCCCAGCGCTGCAATTTTCATGTGTAGCCAAGGCCTTAGAGGTGGAAAAACCCCAGGCTTGGGCTGTGACTGCCCTATTTGAGCAATTGGTCCTGAATTGGCACTCTCAGTTGGGTCCCACCAGAACCGCCTCGTCACACCCTGTTCTAACTAATATTCTTTACTACTGACTTCCCTTTTCTTCCTTATATTTTATTTGGAGAGTGTTTCCTACCAGGGAGCCATTAGTAGGGTCCAGAGCCAGCCCCATCTCCTATATCAAGCTCTGGCTAGTAGGTATGTGATAAATGTGACGACCCTGCCTGCGTCTGTCATCTGGGAGACACAAAGTTTCTCTCTTTCTACCCTCTGATGCTGCCTGGCTGCTCTAAGCTAGGTGAGGTGGGACTCTGTTAACATGTGCCTCTCAGAGCTTCCATTTCCCTGGTGCTGCTGTTCTGTGAATAGTGGGATTGTGAGTGGGGCAGCAGGTACTGAGTGTTGGACTCTTGCTCTTTCAGGGGCCGGTGACCTTCGAGGAGGTAGCTGTATATTTCACCAGGGAGGAATGGGCTCTGCTGGACCCTGTTCAGAGAGCCCTCTACAGGGATGTCATGCAGGAGAACTATGAGACGGTGACCTCGCTGGGTAAGGGTTCCTGTCCCCTGGGTTATTAGAACCTGTGGGGTCTCTGAAGAACCTGAGCAGTAATAACTTTATACCTTTATTCATCATACAAGTTTTGACAAGTTTCCTTGCCCCCCTTTTTTTGCCTTATCTCCCACCCACTAGTACCATTTTTGGACATGTGCCTTTTTGGTGCTGTCACACATTTTAAAATTGCATTTATGTATCCTTATTGGCTACATTCATAACTACATTAATCACTGTCGCTTTCATGCCTTTTCCTCATTTTAAGAGGAAAATATGCTACCTGTAGAATTCTAAATTGAGTAAATAGGTGTGTGACTCTTTTAGGAGAGCGTGTAATGTTGCCGTTCAGGATCCCATGGCTGAAGGGATAAGCGAGTCGTGGGAGGGACGGAGACGGGGGGTAGTAGATATGCCAGGACATGGGGCGGGTGTGTGCAGGGTTAGAGCTAAGAAGCAGCAGGGAGGTAGGAGGCTGTGAGAGACGAGGAGAAAATACAAGAAGTTCTCAAGGTGCCGGGAGGTGGTGCTGGCTGAGAGTAATGGGAAGAAGCGGAGGGGAGTGTGGGGGAAGGGCACCCAGGAAGTGGGCTGGGTGGGTCAGTGGGAGGGAGGAGAGGTTTGGGGATCTAGAGCTGTTGGGGATCCCAGACCTTTAACCCCAAATCCCTACCGAAGCCTTGTTGCTTTAGAGCCTCAACGGCAGTTTTATTTCTGTTCAGTTTCACTTTATTATACATTTTTTCCCCAAATATTATTATTTTAACTCTTGATCTCCCTCTCCCTCTCATTATGCCCTCCCCATATAACCTCCCCGTCTCTGTGCACAGAGACCCCGGCCACCGACCCTGAGTCCTTGCTGCATCCTCCCGCCCAGAGCAGGGCCCCTACCCAGGCACAAATGGGCACTTCGTTGATGATGTCACAGGGTGGTATAGTCTGTACAATTTTTACACCAATAAGATTACATATTCCGAAGCCCTTCACACCAGTCGGGCTTATCTCTATACGCCGATACAGTCTGTTCCCTTCCCAGCTCTGATGCCGCAGAGCTTTGCCTGTGTCCCTGTTCCCGTTCTCCCCCTAACCAACATTCGACATTCATGGGGCCTCATCTGGAGCACTGTGTCCAGTTTTGGGCTCAACACTCTAAGAAGGATGTGGAAAAATTGGAAAGCGTCCAGCGGGGGGCAACAAAAATGGTTAGGGGACTGGAACACATGACTTCTGAGGAGAGGCTGAGGGAAGTGGGATTATTTAGACTGCAGAAGAGAAGAATGAGAGGGGATTTGATAGCTGCTTTCAACTACCTGAAGGGGGGTTCCAAAGAGGATGGATCCAGACTATTCTCAGTGGTAGCAGATGCCAGAACAAGGAGTAATGGTCTCAAGTTGCAATGGGGGAGGTTTAGGTTGGCTATTAGGAAACACTATTTCACTAGGAGGGTGGTGAAGCCCTGGGATGGGTTCCCTAGGGAGGTGGTGGAATCTCCTTCCTTAGAGGTTTTTAAAGTCAGGCTTGACAAAGCCTTGGCTGGGATGATTTAGTTGGGGATTGGTCCTGCTTTGAGCAGGGGTGGGACTAGATGACCTCCTGAGGTCCCTTCCAACCCTGATATTCTATGATTCCAATTTCCTTCCCCCCTCCTGTTTGACCCCATTTATAGAGTAATATTCTCAGCTATACCTGAACCAATCATTGTGCTGAAATTTAACTAACCAATTCTAACATATTGTGACATAATTCTCTAACCCAGGCGTCGGCCACCTTTCAGAAGTGGTGTGCTGAGTCTTCATTTATTCACTCTAATTTAAGATTTCATGTGCCAATAATACATTTTAACATTTTTAGAAAGTCTCTTTCTATAAGTCTATAATACATAATTAAACTATTGTATGTAAAGTCAATAAGGTTTTTAAAATGTTTAAGAAGCTTCATTTAAAATTAAATTAAAATGCAGAGCCTTCTGGACCGGTGGCCAGGACCTGGGCAGTGTGAGTGCCACTGAAAATCAGCTCGTGTGCCGCCATAGGTTGCCTACTCCTGCTCTAACCAATTATAAACCAGTACCCTAATTAACTTACACCTGGCAACATTAATTATACAGGAGAGAGAAACAATTAGAGAACCAGACTGATTAACAATGTAAAAGTGGTGGCCATAAAGATAAAGCAATACAGAAATGAGGGTTTCACAACCACAACCATTGATAAGTGATTTCTTGCCAGACAGAATGCTATCAAATTAAGGTTTCTTTAACCATCTTAAGATCCAGACAGGACTGTCTTCCTAACAGCCCAATAGCACCTTATTTCAGTGTGACTGGTTTGGGATGTGAGGATGTCACCCTTCGCTTCCCATCTTATGGCTGCCCCTGCTGCTTAGCCAAAGGCCTTAGCCTAAGAACAAGGCCTCAGGCTGTCCTAGTGAGAGAAGGCCCAGACACAGGCACACTGTGATTTTGATTCTTTGTTTTCATACTCCTGTAACTAGCTAAGTGATAAAAATACCCCTAAGTTCTTAAAGTCTAGGCTTTGCAGGCAGGCCTGAATATCTCTAGTCTAACAGAGGGTTCTACCCCTTTCCCCATGCTGTGTCTGTCTTGTCTATTTAGACTGTAAATTCTTCAGAGCACAGGCCATCTACTATTCTGCATTTGTACTGTGCCTAGCACAACGGAGACACACTGTTAGTTGGTCCTTAGGCACTCAGGTAATGCGTATGATTAATAATAATAATAACTCTCCTGCCACTTGGAGCCAAGGAAGCTGGTCTTGGGATGTTACTGCTTAAAAATGATCTGAGCTTAAAACCATGCAATATTCTTTGTGACAAGTATCCCACAAATTCCACCGACCTCCCTTGTTTTCTTTGTCTGGCATAGGGTTTCTAAATTCCAAACCTGATGTGGTCTCACAGCTGGAACGAGGGGAAGAGCCGTGGGTCCTAGACCTCCAGGGTTCTGAGAAAGAAGTGCTTCCAAGAGCTGCCTGCACAGGTGAGGACTTGGTTAAAGCAAGTAAAAAACTGTCCGTGAATACAGAAAACATTCGGGATGCCCTACAAAGACCTTGTGAGCTCTGCAAGTTCAGGATTGTTCCCTGCAGATGTGGAATAATTAGGCAGATGTCACTCATGGCTTCCCACCTATCCTGACTAACAACTGGCAGCAGATCCCTACCTGATCCCACTTTCCCCTGCATGTTCTGGTGAAATGCAGACCAAAACTGATCCCTTCCTCTCTTCTCTGGGGAAAATCAGCTCCTGATAGGTTTGATCTCTCCTGCACATATTTTGGTTTGTTCATCCCTTTTAAAATTCCTGTCTCTGAGATTTCCTTTCTCTCAGGCACAGAGAGTGACCTATGTCTGGATTCTCTCTGTCTCCCATCAGGTGATAGGATGGTGCGTGAGAATGAGGAGCAGAAACCCCAGCAGGAGGATGCTGAGCAAGGAGCACCACATGGGACGTTATCAGGAAGACCCAAAGGGAATGTTTCCAGGAGTTGTGCACTCCAAGAAACAGTAAAAGCCTCAGAGACTCAGCAGAGGCCAGAGGAGAACTTCAGTAGCCTCTCAGACCTTATTACACATGAGAGAATCAACTTGGAAGAGACAAACTACACATGCCACGAGTGCGGGGAAAGCTTCAGTCAGCGCTCACACCTTATCACACATCAGAGAATCCACACAGGGGAGACGCCCTGCACGTGCTCTGAGTGCGGGAAAAGCTTCACTTGGCGCTCAGTCCTTATCACACATCAGAGAATCCACACAGGGGAGACGCCCTACACGTGCGCTGAGTGCGGGAAAAGCTTCAGTTGGCGCTCAGTCCTTATCAGACATCAGAGAATCCACACAGGGGAGACGCCCTACACGTGCGCTGAGTGCGGGAAAAGCTTCAGTCGGCGCCCAAACCTTATCACACACCAGAGAATCCACATAGGGGAGACGCCCTACACGTGCGCTGAGTGCGGGAAAAGCTTCAGTTGGCGCTCCAGTCTTATCAGACATCAGAGAATCCACACAGGGGAGACGCCCTACACGTGCGCTGAGTGTGGGAAAAGCTTCAGTCGGCGCTCACACCTTATCAGACATCAGAGAATCCACACAGGAGAGCAGCCTTACACGTGCGCTGAGTGCGGGAAAAGCTTCAGTCAGCGCTCAAACCTTATCACACATCAGAGAATCCACACAGGAGAGAAGCCCTACACATGCGCTGAGTGCGGGAAAAGCTTCAATCAGCTCTCAATCCTTATCACACATCAGAGAATCCACACAGGAGAGAAGCCTTACACGTGCACTGAGTGCGGGAAATACTTCAGTCGGCGCTCAAGCCTTGTCACACATCAGAGAATCCACACATGAGAGACGCCCTACACATGCTCTGAGTGCGGGAAAAGTTTCACTGAGCACTCAGACTTTGTCAGACATCGTAGAATCCACAGTGGAGAGAGACCCTACACATGCTCTGCATTTGGGAAAAGCTTCAATCAGATGTCATTCCCTATTAGAGATCAGAAAATCCAAATCGGAGAGAACTGTAAGAAATGCCTTTATTAGGGCTTCCCAAGGATTTGTTTTAAAAAAAATCAAATTTGCTAATTCCAATATAGTGATCTTTGCACCATCTTCACTGTGGTCTCTCAGCTCTGCCAGATGAGTTGCCTGCTTCTGCCTTTTGCAGCTCACCCTTCTTTGGGGTCAGTCCTGTGATCTTTTCTATCAGCTCCTTTCCTTTTGACTTGTAGGAGCGTGTGTCCCTCCAGCCAGGAATTTCATCAGCTCCAGGTGGGGGAGAGAGGGTTGATGCCAACAAGCTACCCTGAGGCAAAAGTTACCTGTGCCTTACATCCACTAGGACTGTACATGGAATTGGGTGCTCAAGTTAGTGATTTTGGTGTAAAAAGACAATTATAGTTGTAGAGCAGAAGCAGCCCAGGGAGTGAACCTAACAGACAATGATCAAGTGATCTCTCTCCTGCCATCCATCTCCATCCTCTGACAAACAGAGGCTAGGGACACCATTCCTTACCCATCCTGGCTAATAGCCATTAATGGACTTAACCTCCATGAATTTATCCAGTTTTCTTTTAAACCCTGTTATAGTCCTAGCCTTCACAACCTCTTCAGGCAAGGAGTTCCACAAGTTGACTGTGCGCTGTGTGAAGAAGAACTTCCTTTTATTTGTTTTAAACCTGCTGCCTGTTAATTTCATTTGGTGGCCCCTAGTTCTTGTATTATGGGAGTAAGTAAATAACTTTTCCTTATCTACTTTCTCCACATCACTCATGATTTTATATACCTCTATCATATTCCCTCTTAGTCTCCTCTTTTCCAAGCTGAAAAGCCCTAGCCTCTTTAATCTCTCCTCATATGGGACCCGTTCCAAACCCCTAATCATTTTAATTGCCCTTCTCTGAACCTTTTCTAATGCCAGTATATCTTTTTTGAGATGAGGAGGCCACATCTGTACATAGAATTCAAGATGTGGGCATACCATGGAGTTATATAAGGGTAATAATATAGTCAGTCTTATTCTCTATCCCCTTTTTAATGATTCCTAACACCCTGTTTGCTTTTTTGACCGCCTCTGCACACTGCGTGGGCATCTTCAGAGAACTATCCATGATGACTCCAAGATCTTTTTCCTGATTTGTTGTAACTAAATTAGTCCCGATCATATTTTATGTATAATTGGAGTTATTTTTTCCAATATGCATTACTTTACATTTATCCACATTAAATTTCATGTGCCATTTTGTTGCCCAATCACTTAGTTTTGTGAGATCTTTATTAAGTTCTTCACAGTCTGCTTTGGTCTTAACTATCTTGAGCAGTTTAGTATCATCTGCAAACTTTGCCACCTCACTTTTTACCCCTTTCTCCAGATCGTTTATGAATAAGGTGAATAGGATTGGTCCTAGGACTGACCCTTGGGGAACACCACTAGTTACCCCTCTCCATTCTGAGAATTTACCATTAATTCCTACCCTTTGTTCCCTGTCTTTTAACCAGTTCTCAATCCTTGAAAGGACCTTCCCTTTTATCCCATGACAGCTTAATGTATGTAAGAGCCTTTGGCGAGGGACCTTGTCAAAGGCTTTCTGGAAATCTAAGTACACTATGTCCACTGGATCCCCCTTGTCCACATGTTTGTTGACCCCCTCAAAGAACTCTAATAGATTAGTAAGACATGATTTCCCTTTACGGAAACCGTGTTGACTTTTGCCCAACAATTTATGTTCTTCTATGTGTCTGACAATTTTATTCTTTACTATTGTTTCAATAATTTGCCCGGTACCGATGTTAGACTTACTGGTCTGTAATTGCCGGGATCACCTCTAGAGCCCTTTTTAAATATTGGCATTACATTAGCTAACTTCCAGTCATTGGGTACCGAAGCCGATTCAAAGGACAGGTTACAAACCATAGTTAATAGTTCTGCAACTTCACATTTGAGTTCTTTCAGAACTCTTGGGTGAATGCCATCTGGTCCTGGTGACTTGTTAATGTTGAGTTTATCAATTAATTCCAAAACCTCCTCTAGTGACACTTCAGTCTGTGACAGTTCCTCAGATTTGTCACCTACAATTTGGCAATGTTTATGCTCCTTTCTAGGATTTGACTTCCACTTTTTAAAGGAAGTCTTTTTGTCTCTCACTGCTTCTTTTACATGGTTGTTAAGCCCCGGTGGCTTTTTTTTAGTTCTTTTACTGTGTTTCTTAAATTGGGGTATATATTTAAGTTGGGCCTCTATTATGGTGTCGTTAAAGTGTCCATGCAGCTTACAGGAATTTCACTTTAGTCACTGTACCTTTTAAATTCTGTTTAACTAACCCCCTCATTTTTGTATAGTTCTCCTTTTTGAAATCAAATGCCACAGTGTTGGGCTGTTGAGATGTTCTTCCCACCACAGAGATGTTAAATGTTATTATATTATGCTGTTTATTTCGAGCAACTGCAGTTATTCGGGAGAGTACAGACAGGCAGAGTTTCCCCTCCCGAGGTAGGTCTCGGTTAGATAAACAATTAAGGCAAGCATTTATACCTTTTGTGACATACAGTAAGGAGCAACAACTGCATTTTGTTTGTACATATTCCTTTCTGATAGCTTACTTCTCAGCAATTTCTGCTACAATCTGCATTCTATTCTTATCTAACACAAGGTCGAAAACCAGCATCTCTTACAGTTCTTTTCTGCTCGCCCACGCCCTGCTTGGAAGTCTCCCGTTATTAGCTGTTAGTTAGCCTGGTAAATATCAAGTCCCTGAGAAAACACAGTTATACGAAGCAAAACAAAATCACAAACAGAAATGTCATTGGAAATTCAAAAATTAAAAAGGAAAATGCAATTCCCATCACTTCATTGTATCTGGGCCATTCCTGTATCGAGAGTACCCGCTAAGGGCCCTGTGTGCTTAAGGGAAACCTGGAGGAACTCATAGCAGAGCCTGAACATGAAACTCAACTGCTCCCAGGTGCCGCAGTAAAACCCTTTCCCTGCTGTGATGTTGATGATTTTATGAAAATATGCTAATGAGTGTGAATATAATGTAACTGGAACATGCTTCATGCAAAAGGTCTCTTGTGCAGTATCATTACAAAGCTTATTATCTACTGTGTGTGTTCAGCCTATTTGTATGAACCGATCTTTCCTGTATCTGAAGCTAGAAATATGAACTATAACTCTGAGGTCCTGTTGTAATGATGCAAAGTGTGGGCCATTAATAGTGGTTTGGACTCTTGATGGCTCCCATTAACCAGGACAATTGACTGGAGATGGCTCTGTCCTGCACCATCTGTGAGTCAGGCCAGGAACAATGAAGGCTTGGGGTCTCACAGGGCATGTGACCATGTCACCTGGTACAGGAATCCATCTTAAACCTGGGGCTTTTCCCCAGGAGAGAGACAAAAGATTCCTGCCTTGTACCAAAGCTGTTTAAGGGGGTGGAACAGAAAGAAAGGTGGCTGCAGTCATGAGAAATCCCCTAGCTACCACCTTAGCTGGAACAAGGACTATACCAGGTGCAAAGATTGGGCCCAGACAAGAAATAAGTCTAGTCTGCAAAAGAAGCTTATTGGAAGATCTCTGAGGGTGAGATTTTATCTGTATTGAGTTTCATACTGTATTAGTCTTAGACTTGCATGTTTTTGTTTTATTTTGCTCTATGGAGAATACAAACTCCACAGAGAAGGAAAAGTTAATGCCTTAGACACTCTAACACAGATTTTTCTAGGAACCACTCTCCTATAGCTTCTTTTCTCTGATTTCCTTTAGAAAATCTGAAGCAGGGAGCAGAAAACCATTGTCTTTTCTGAGGTATGAGCTCAGGACCTACTGAGTATGAGACTGACATGCTGCCAACTATGCTAAGAAGGCCCAGGAAAATGTTTAGGCTCAGTGCATATAGGATCCTCCTACAGCAGTGACTGGAGCAGGGAAGGAACTGGAAGAAGCAGAGAGATCTGGTGCCCACAGACCTGTCCTGGCCTCTTTCTCAGCAGCAAAGAAATCAATTTGCCCTTCCAGTGAACAATCTGCTGGAACTAATGGCAGCACAGGGGGGATGTTTCTAAAGTATGCACCCACCTCTACATTTTAGAACTTACTCTCCTTTTTCTAGTGTAGCACTTTGTATATGAATTAGGCAAAACAAACTACACAGGTAAGAGAAAAAAGGGCTTGAGAGAAAGCTTGAACTCATAACCCCAACAGACGGCCCCTCTGCACTAACCAGTTGCACCCCTGAAGATGTTTTTTAAACACATTTGGGAAGCAGGCAGTTATCAGTCTCTGTGGTTCATACCTTTGCCTGGTAATTGAAAGGCTGCTGGTTCAAACTTAACTCAAGATGCGGCTTTTCAGCGATGAGACTCCAGTACATTTTAACAGGAAGAAAATCTCCTCTATTCTGGCTTTGCCCCATTAGACTCCTTCTGCCCATCTTCTCCCCCTCCCCCAGTCGCTTTCCTTCCCCACTGGGGCCATGCAGAGAGGAGCCCCAGTCAGTCTCTGTCACAGAGAGTCTGTATCCCATAAAGGGAGGGAGGGGTTTCTCTAAAACATTGATAATGAGGAGGGGAGTGGTGTGCGTGGTTAGGGGGAGACAGGATGGAGAACTAACAGTGGGGCACAGAGAGATTCCCCCAGATTGGGGAGATCCCCTGCTGCCCCCCATCAGCCAGCTGTGAGAAGAACTGTGGTGGTGGTGGGGGGGTCTCCACATGCTGCCCCCGCCCCAACTGCCAACTCTGCCAACTGTGGCAATGGGAGCTGCAGGGGTGGAGTCTGCGGGCAGCGGTGCGCAGAGACGCCCCCGGCCCTCCAGCTTAGGGGCTGCGGGTTGCTTTCGGGAGATGCCCGAGGTAAATGCTGCACCCTTCACCCTCTCCTGCAACCCCTGCCCCAGCCCAGACCCCACACCTGCACCCAAACTCCCTCCAAGAGCCTGCCCCCCACACTGCCTCCTTCACCACAACCCCCTGACTGAGCCCAGACCCTGCACCCAAACTCTCCCAGAGCCCAACCCCTCTCCCACAACCAAACTCCTTCCCAGAGCCTTACACAGGTGTGTGTGGCAGGTGGGGCAGGACTTGGTCCCATTCTGGGCACCACCAAAAATTATACAAACCTGACACCCCTGTCCAGCCCAACCTTCTGCTGATGCACCTCAGCCCACACCCATGCAGGGTTTGAAGCTTTCATTGCTTAAATTCCAGGACACGGAGGGATTTCAGCTCCCCTTTGCCCAGAGGGAACCTTCACCCCACTCCTAACCAGGTTCTTGTCCATGGGATCACTGTAGGGGGGCTGGGTCCCTCGGTGTCTTTTCTCTCTCTAGGACAGGCCTGGGTGCAATAACTAGGGGCATCTGAGCACCCAGGACCTTCTGTGGGGCTGCCATTCCCCTTCCCCTTCTGTGGTCCCATCTGTCATTGACTCCAGCCTTTTTTCTATCCATCGTCAGCACCATCCCAAGCAAGCTGCACTCACCTCAAAAAGACAGAGTCCCATGGCACCTTACAGACTAACAGACCTATTGGAGCATAAGCTTCCGTGGGTGGATACCCACTTCGTCAGGTGAATGTAGTGGAAATTTGCAGGGGCAGGTATAAGTATGCAGGCAAGAAGCAGGCTAGAGATAAGGAGGTTAGTTCAATCAGGGAGGATGAGACCCTCTTCTAGCAGTTGAGGTGTGATCACCAAGGGAGGAGAAACTGCTTTTGTAGTTGGCTAGCCAGGCACAGAATTCCCACTCCATTCATCTGACGAAGTGGGGATTCACCCACGAAAGCTCATGCTCCAATACGTCTGTTAGTCTAGAAGGTGCCACAGGACTCTGTCGCCTTTTACAGATCCAGACTAACACGGCCACCCCTCTGATACTCAAAAAGACAGTGTCCCCTGCTGGGAGTAAATCACTGACCTCTCTCTACCCTGCCCCTCTGTTTCCTTGCCTCTCAGTCTGTGCAGATGGGACCTTTCCCTCCAGTGCTGGAGGATTCGCCCTTCTCATCTACCATTGTCCCAAGCAGCACAGCGGGTGGGAATCTTAAATGTACCGAGGTGACTTAGGAGCAGAACCCCCCCAGACCTTCCATATAATTGTCACTTGCCCCTCACTGAGCAGGACTGAAACTGGTGCAGGGAGACTAGTGGGCCACATCCCCTCTGGGCATGAGCAAAGCAGCAGGGTGAAAAAATGATCATGGAGATGCTGGGGATTGAACCAAGGGCCTCATATATGCAAAGCATGTGCTCAACCACTGAGCTACATCCCCTAGCAGGTTGTGTTTGCTATGGGTTACACTCAGAGCCCTCCTGTTTCCAGAGCATCCAGTGACCTATAAGCTTCACGAGAAGCCCGTTCCCCTCTCTGAGGACCAATCCTGCTCTCCTGGAGGTGACTTGTTCATAGGGGTCACTTTTCAGCAGGGCCAGATTCTATGTGTGGGGCACAGAGTGTGGGTGCCCTGGTCTCAGGGTGCAGAGATACACTCAGCCCTCTCCCCTGCATTGGGTTGGGGGTGCTGCAATCCCCTGCTGCAAGGTCATGGTGGGGGATGCTGTGAGCAGCTCAACACCTCACTCTGGTGGCAGAAGTGGTGTGCGGAGCTCCAGGTGTTTCTAGGATCTGCTATTTCCACCTGCCTGTGAAGTCCAGCTTTCCCCAGCACATTCACTGCGGTGCAATTGGGTCACTGTTTCCATGGCTGAAGAGCAAAGAATGGCTCCCAGTTTCCCTTCTATCGGCAGCAGTATTAGCCTGTGTCAGTGGTTAATGAGGTGGATCTAGTTGTAGATTGTTATTCATTCCCCACCTTGACAATTCACACAGTCCCTTTCCCAGGCAGATTCCCAGCACCTCAGTGATCCCGGTAGCAGGGTTGGGTCCTGGGATTTTCAGGGTTCTTTTCCCCTCCACCTGGAGTGAACTCAGCTTTTCCCCATCCCAGACAATCCATGAAATAACAACAGCAGCATAAAGAAAGAGGGGAGGTAAAAGCAGCAAAGAATCCTGTGGCACTTTATAGACTAACAGACGTTTTGCAGCATGAGCTTTCGTGGGTGAATACCCACTTCTTCGGATGCAAGTAGTGGAAATTTCCAGGGGCAGTTTTATATATGCAAGCAAGAAGCAAGCTAGAGATAACGAGGTTAGTTCAATCAGGGAGGATGAGGCCCTGTTCTAGCAGTTGAGTGAAAACCAAGAGAGGAGAAACTGGTTCTGTAGTTGGCAAGCCATTCACAGTCTTTGTTTAATCCTGAGCTGATGGTGTCAAATTTGCAGATGAACTGGAGCTCAGCAGTTTCTCTTTGAAGTCTGGTCCTGAAGTTTTTTTGCTGCAGGATGGCCACCTTAAGATCTGCTATTGTGTGGCCAGGGAGGTTGAAGTGTTCTCCTACAGGTTTTTGTATATTGCCATTCCTAATATCTGATTTGTGTCCATTTATCCTTTTCCTTAGAGACTGTCCAGTTTGGCCGATGTACATAGCAGAGGGGCATTGCTGGCATATGATGGCATATATTACATTGGTGGACGTGCAGGTGAATGAACCGGTGATGGTGTGGCTGATCTGGTTAGGTCCTGTGATGGTGTTGCTGGTGTAGATATGTGGGCAGAGTTGGCATCGAGGTTTGTTGCATGGGTTGGTTCCTGAGCTAGAGTTACTATGGTGCAGGGTCCATAGTGGGAGGGAAAGAGTGGGAGGGAACATCTCACGGCCAGGGCTGGATGTGCCCAGAGCCCCCTGCTTGTCCATTGTTTCCATGGAATTTGGCCCCCTGCTTTGCACAAGGGACAGAGAAAGATCTTGCTGTTCCTGTGTCTGTGCAAAGAAAATTGTGCTTCTGTATGAAAAGAGAGGCGGGAAATGGCCCATGATGGATTAAGGATTAAGAGCAAAGGACAATGATGGGAAGGTTCACAATTGACTCAGTAGTTGCATACAAAGGTGCACGTTTGGCAGTTACACTGGGAAATTCTGGCTCCTTCTGAGGCTCAGGTTGGCCACCCCGGTCTAGGTGTAGAAGTTACAACGTTTAAACTTGAAAGAGGGGCCAATTTCCCCATCATTTCACACCTTTACACCCAAACACGATGACTTTCTGAATGAACCCTCCTCGTTCAGCCAGAAGATCTTGGGGTGGATGTAGGAGTCACTGGGTAAAAATCTCTGAACTCTGTTCTGAATCAGGTCAGAGCAGAGGTACCTAGTGATCTAGTCTGGCTGTAAAATCTATAGATCAACACCATTAATATGAAATTAATCCTCAGAAACGGCTGTTCCCCAGCCAGACCCCAGCCTGTTGAGGAAGGGAAGAAGGAAGATGTCCTTCTCCCCCTGGAGGAACTGGGCTCTGCGCTTTGGACAGAAAGGAGGGGAAGGAAATGGCCACACGATGGCAGCAGAACCTAAGAAATGAAACACAATAGGCTTATGTCCACACTGCAATGTAACACCCAGGGCTGCCCCATACCAGCTCAGGCTCCCAGGGCTTGGGCTGTGGGGTGGTAAATTTGCAGTGTAGACATCTCGGCTCAGGCTCAATAACGGGCTCTGAGACCCCACAAGGCTGGGAGGGAGTGTAGCAAGTAAAAAAGGTAGAACGGCAGTGGAGTATTACCCTAGTCTCAATGGCATTTCTCCATCGGTCTGTCTGCTTTGGGGCAGGGACAATAACACATCCTGCTGCATTCGTTATTTCAAAGGGCGGTTTAGGATTTTCATTCTCACACATGGTGCACGAAGCAGGACTCAACCCTCAGTGTAAACTAAATGAGCCGCCCATAGATTCTGGCAACCACAATGAGCATTTGGTGTGAGAGCTCAGACCTGCCCCTGTCCCAGAGGGTCGGGGTCATCTGTGAGGGGACTGGACCACTGACCTATCAGCTCCTAACTCCCAAACTTTCAGTAACTCTATCCTCAGTGCCTGTGAGTGTAATTTAAACCATCAAAAGAGTCATAGTGGGCTAGACCATAGTCTGGACTTCGGGTCTGGAAAAGAGCTGGCACAATCCATAGACCAGGTTGTTATATAAAATGCACATGGATTTGAACCCTTCACATACAGTAATGAGAAAGTTCTTGGTTCAGGCTTGTAGCAATGATGGAATAAACTGCAAGTTCAAATCAAGTCTCTGGAGTCAATCCGCAGCTGGGATGGGTCATTCAGTCCTTTGTCTAGAGCTTCAGTTTGTAGCAAAGTCCCTCCAGAGGTATGAAGCAGGATTGAAGACAAGATGGAGACAAGGCATCAGCCTTTTATAGTCTCTTGCCATGTGGTCTTTGCTTTCTTTGTCCCAAGGACACTCTATCCAGCACGTAGCATAGAAAAATATTAGAGTTCTGTCCATAGGCAGGTCCCTGCAGACCTTGCTGAGTCACAAGGCGTATCTGCCTTCTCTCAGTGGGTCGATTGTATAGTTGATTGTCCTTAATGGGCCATCAAGCAGGCTAGGCAGAACTGACTCCAACTTGTCTGGGGTGTTCCCCGGAAGCAGAGCACAAGTTTGAAATATGGACAGAACAGAGCCAATACTTATAACGTCAACTACAAAAATGATACACATCTAGGGATAGCATCATTATAATCAGCCAATCAGAACCTCTCCATAGACCCCTTACATGACAACCTTTCTACAATATTGGCTGCAAATATAGCACAGCGGTCGCAACGGTGATCTATACAGTTACAGATTATGTCAATAACATCACAGGAGGTGACATGGCATCAGCGAGACTGATACTGGAATATTGCCTCCAGTTTTGGTGTCCTCAGTTTAAAAAGATGTTGTGAAACTGGAGCTGGGGCAGCAAAGAGCCACCAAATGTCCTGAGGGCTGGAGAAAAATGCCTTCTAGTGAGCTATTGAAAGAGCTCAACCTGTTTAGCTGATCTAAAGAAGATTGAAAGGTGACTTCATTGAAGTGTTGAAGTGCCTTAATGGAGATAAAAGATTGGGTACTAAAGGGCTCTTGAATCGAGCAGAGACAGGCATAACAAGATCCAATGGCTGGAAGGTGAAAAGAGACAAATTCATATTGCAACTAAGGCACAAATATTCAACAGCGAGGATGATTCATCACAGGAACAAGCTACCAAGGAAAGTGGTGGATTCTCCATCTCCTGATGTCATTTCATGAAGACTAGATGCCTTTCTGGAATGTGTTTGCCCCAAAAGTAGTTATTGTGTCCTACAGGAGGCCTGTGATACGCAGGGGGTCAGATTAGATGCTCTAATGGTCTCTTCTGGCCATAAAGTTGACTCATTTCTGAAAAACTGAGTGTAGCATTGGGAGCAGCGTCTGATGTTTCCCTGTCTAGCCGGCTTGCTGCCTAGAACGAACGCTCCTTGAGTGGGGTGATCCCCAGGGAGTAGCTCAAACCTCCAAAGTGCCTGGCCAGGGGCAGGACATTAGCCCAGCAAGGGAGGGGTGTGGCAGTGACATCACAAAGGCCTTTTGCAGGACCTCAGCCTATTGGTCCACGGTGGTGGGGAGGTGGTGACCTCACAGAGAGATGCTGACATCAGCCAGGCAGGACAGGGGCGAGGGGCCAGGGAAACCTCAGAGACCCCTGTGGCTTTGCTTCAGCAAGTCTCCTTCTCCAGGCCTCTCTCTGAGGACTGAGAGAGTATTCGGGTTCACGGATGTGAGCGTCAGGAGGAACCTCTTTCGAGTTTTCTCCTTCCCTTGTAGTGATTTTGCTAGAAAACAGCCGTCCCTGTTTAGAAGGTAAGAGCCTCCTCGAGGTTTGAAACCTTCAGTCTGATCCATCTGGTGAGAGTTGAATTCTAGGCATGGAAAACACGAGCTTAAGGAGGCAGAATTTTATTGCGCACCTGGGATTTTGTCCCTTAGAATCACTGGGGACATTGGGGTTTGTCCTTTTTGTTTCACCTTTTCCTCCATCCCTCCCTCCCTCCTTTCTCTTCGTCTCTTGCTTCCTTTGTCCTTTCTCCTGTTCCCCTCTTAACACCAGGAGGGGAGTGTGTGTGTGTGTGTGTGTGTGTGTGTGTGTGTGTGTGTGTGTGTGTTGCGGGGGAGTGCTCTGCAGCTCCCACTGTGGGAGGTCCACCCAAAAATGTGGGGCTGAAATAGTGCTCGGGCAGTGATCCCCACCAGTGACCTGGGCCATCCTTTGGGCTCTCTGGTGAGAACCCTCAGCCTCCCGTCCTCGGTCTCTACCCTGATTGGCTGAGCAGGGGGTTATTGACAGGGACGAGACTCAGGTCCTTGTTGGTCTCTTTTAAGACCAAGTAAATAAGTCAGAACCAGTTACATGTTTGATAAATTTTGCTGCTTCTCTGGAGGGCCACCCAGAGAATTCAGGGGGCCTGGGGCAAAGAAATTTTGGGGGCCCCTTCTATAAAAAAAATTGCAATACTATATTCTCCTGGGGGCCCTTGCAGGGCCCAGGGCAAATTGCCCCACTTGCTCCCCCCCACGGGCGCCCCTGGGAAAAATAAACCTTCCGCATCTCGGCACAAACCCAGTTTTGAGAAAACTTCTTTACAAGATATCACTGGTTCTCAGCATCAGCTAGTGCTAACAGGCACTAAAGCTCATTAAAAAGGTTGGACAAATATTTTCCATCAAAACTTTTTCTGGATCGAAAACTAGGGGTTTTTAAAAACCAGAAAAAAAATCACGGACAATGTCTGCTTTCCTTCAAAATTTGTTGTGGTTTTTTTTAATTGAAAAGCTGAAATTAGTCTGCCAAAACCTGAACGAGGTTTGAGGTTGGAGGTTTCAGAAGTATGCTGCTTGCTGTATTTGATTGTTTAAAGAAACAATAAAAACAATTCTGCTTAAAAAAAAAATCCAAAACTTTTGAACCACCTCAGCTTGTAACCAAACACCTGAGCCCATCCAGGCAGAGATTTTTCCAGGTTTCTGATACTCTGCTGGCTTCCTTGACTCATATCTGTCTCCATAACTTTGGGTTCATTTAGGTTAGAACATAAGAACAGCCATACTGGGTCAAACCAAAGGTCCATCTAGCCCAGTATCTGTCTACCGACAATGGCCAATGCCAAGTGCCCCAGAGGGAGTGAACCTAACAGGTAATGATCTCCTGCCATCCATCTCCACTCCCTGACAAACAGAGGCTAGGGACACCATTCCTTACCCATCCTGGCTAATAGCCATTAATGGACTTAACCTCCATGAATTTATCTGTTTCCTAGAGACTGGCTCCATGGGGTCCCTCACACACTGGAGACGGTTACTGTGGGTTTTTCTTTACTATAGCTTATGTACATACTCCACAAACTGAGCATTTGAGCTTGTTCCAGAATCTGGGATGAGCCTATATTGTCAAAACTGAAATGCTCAAAATAGCACATGCATGTGAATGGACACAGGGTGCTAAAATTAAATTAACCCAGGGTTCTCAAACTGGAGGTCAGGACCCCTCAGGGGGTCACGAGGTTATTACTGGGGGTCGTGAGTTGTCAGCCTCCACCTCAAACCCCGCTTTGCCTCCAGCATTTATAATAGTGTTAAATATATAAAAATGTGTTTTCAATTTATAAAGGGGGGGGCACATCAGAGGTTTGCTATGTGAAAGGGGGCACCAGGACAAAAGTTTGAGAACCACTGAATTAACCCCTCTGGAGCCTCAGGGAATGCAGGGGAGTGGGGGTCTCCCTTGGTAGGGTTGGGAAGGATATTGCTCTTCTCATGTGATCCCTCCCCCAGTGGCTAATTTTAAATGAAGCTCCCCTCCCCTGACATGAATCTCCCTATGGCACTGAAATTAAATACAGACTATAATTTGGCATTTGAGAAGTGAAAGGGATGGGAGCCCTAATGGAAAAGCGAACAGCTTGGCTCGTCTGCAAGCCTCAAACTGCTGAATGAGCTTTAGGGTAGGGAAGGCTGTGCCTCCCAAACAGCCTGGCCCTGCCCCCTATCTGACCCCCACTCATCCTGCTCCTTGTCCCCTCACCATCCCACAGAGACCCCCACCCCTGTCCCTTGACTGCCCCGACCCCTATCCACCCCCCCGCTGAGTGCTGACAGACCCCCCCTCCAGAACACCCACAATCCAACCCCCCCATTCCCTGCCCCCCCTCCCTGTGCCCTGACTGTCCTCAGGACTCCCTGTCCCTTAGCCAACCCCCCTGGCCCCAGCCTCTTACCCCCGGCTCCCTCCTCACCCGGAGCTTCAGCGCCTTGCTGAACAGCTGCAGCGTGTCTCCCGTGGGGCCTGAGCTCTGCCCCGCTCAGAGCCGCATGGGGAGGGGGCGGGGCTGTGAGATCCACGCCGAGCGGAGGGAGCTGAGCTCAGCCTGAGCTCGCAGTCCTTCCACTTCACCATGCAGCTCTGAGCGGGGCGGGGCTCAGGGGTCCTGCCGGAGCCACGCTGCAGCGGTGTCCAGGGACGCTGTTTGACGCGCTAAGGCTCCAGGAGCTGGGTGGAGACGGGGGTAAGGGGCTGGGGCGGGAGCCTCCGCTGTTCTATTGGGGGCCCCTGTGGAGCCCGGGACCCGGGGCAAATTGCCCCACTTGCCCCCCACTCTGGGCGGCCCTGCTTCTCTGCATTAATGGTCTCTGAGCAGTTCATGATTCTCTCTAACATTGCAGTTCTCCTCAAATACTTGCTGAATAATTACTGTCACTGTTGTTGGTCTGGAGCTCATCTGAGAGCACTTTATTCAGGTCATTCAATGTCTGAAATTCAAGATCCGATGGTTAGTTTGAAAATCTGAGCTCTTGGGTCCTATTCCCAACTCTGCCACTGACTGGCTGTGTGACCTCAGACAAGTCAATTCTCCTTTCCCAGCCTCAGCTTCTCCCTCTTTCAAGTCGGGATAATAATGATCCGCTCCTACCTACCTCACGGTGCGTGGAGGCAGGGCCGGCTCTAGGTTTTTTGCCGTCCCAAGCAAAAAAATTTTTTGGCTGCCCCCACCTCAGCCCTGGGCTCCCCCCTGCACCTCCCTGCCACCCCAGACCTGGGCTCTGCCCCCTCCACCCACACCCCCTGCCACCCCAGCCTTGGGTCCTCCACTCCCAACCCGCACCCCCCTGCAACCCCAGCCTTGGGCTCTCCACTCCCAGTCCGCACCCCCCTGCCATCCCAGCCCTGGGCTCTCCCCCCCACCTGCACTCTCCTTCCACCCCAGCCCTGGGTCACTGGTAACTTGCTCCCAGGGTGGGTCATTCAGCAGGAATTTTGGATGTGCACAGAACACAGACAGGACTGGTTCCCATATGGTTACAGAGCTGCAGTAAAGTTTTCAGCTTGTGTGATTGGAGGAGATCTGGATGCATATTATAAGACTGTCCTCCATAAATGAGGAAAAGTTGAGGTGCCTTTATTATTCTTTTGTTCCACTCTTTCTTTCTCTGGGGAATTTGCCAATGCAATATCACTGTCTTCCTTTTAAACAAATAAAACAAAAACAAACAAAAAGGCAATGGCTGTTGAAAATTGCAATTCCAGTCCTAATAACCCCTGGGAAACATTTCTTGCTCAAATTTATCCTACTTTTTCTACAGCAAATGACAGTGGATCAGCCTATTTGATTTGGGAGAAATGAAGTAACAGCTGCCCAAACTGAGCTGGAGAGCACTTCTGGATGTTGAGGTGTTCAAATCTGGAAGGCAGGTGCTAGATTCCCTTTCTGAATATTAACTAAATCTGGAAAGGAAAAGTCAATATGTGCTTCCACGGCTCAAGAGTGGAAATCCTCCTACGTGCCTGGTGCTGTATCTAGAGCTGCCCAGGTCCCATAAAGCCTCCCCTCCCTCACTTTTCATTTTAAATTCTAGTGGGATCCACGTACCTCCCTTGCCAGGCTTCAGCTAGAGAGGGGCCCTGTCCATTCAGTCCCCCCAATTCCTTCTTTGGTGGCTGCCAGGTGAGGTCACACCAGTATCCCTCAGCCCGTCTGGGGATGTCTTCTGAAGGGGATGTCTGCGGCAAAGCTTTCTAGTCCAAAACGTCGGTGGCTGGAGGGGGGCTCCATTTTCAGTAGTTTAATGTTTGGTACTGCAGTGAGTGACTGCTGGGTGCAGTGATATAGTGACCCCTGGGGCTTTGAATGAGGCTTTACACTTGGGGGGGGTGAGGGGGCAAGTGGGGAGCAGGTGGGCGAGCGGGTGGGCAAGTGGCAGGTGGGCACAGAGGGGAGCAGTGAGCCAGCAGGGGCTCTAGGGGCAGGGACGGGGGTTTCTGGCAGGGGAGGGAGGAGATGAAAGGAGGAGAGTGGTGGGTGGGGGACTGACTAGCAGGATATGTAGCAGGCCAGTGGGGGGCTAGGGGGTGAAGAGGGGTGTGACGGTGAGATCTGGACACCCTATGGGTGCCGTTTCTTCCCCCTCCCCCCGTCTCCCAAACCTTCCTTTTCGGCCCACAGCTGTTACAGTGAGGAGGCGCTGGGGAAGGAGGGTTTGTTTCTGTGGGGCGGGCGGTGCTGGGGGGGGGTGTTTCCACAGGGATGGGTGGCACTGGGGGGGTGTTTCAAGGGGGCTGGGTGGCACAGCCCAGGGGCGGGGCAGCTCCTGGGGGCAGGGCTCTGGCACAGCCCGGGGGCGGGGCAGCTCCTGGGGGCGGGGCTCTGGCACAGCCCGGGGGCGGGGCAGCTCCTGGGGGCGGGGCTCTGGCACAGCCCGGGGGCAGGGCAGCTCCTGGGGGCGGGGCTCTGGCACAGCCCGGGGGCGGGGCAGCTCCTGGGGGCGGGGCTCTGGCACAGCCCGGGGGCGGGGCAGCTCCTGGGGGCGGGGCTCTGGCACATTGTGACGCAGGAGCCCGGGCTCAGCAGCTGCTCCCTGGTGGCCACGTGCTGCCAGCAGCGCTGGAGCCGCCCGGGCCGGAGCGGAGCCGCTGTTCTCAGCTGCAGCAGGAGCTGCCCCCGGCCCCGCTGGGCTCCAGGTGGGGACAGAGCCTGGGGCCCAGGGTTCCCCTGGGTGCGGCTGGCGGGGCGGGAGGGGAGAGGCCGGAGCTGCAGGCGGGGAAGGGCGGGGGGGCAGGCGGGGGGTTGATCGGTCTCTGGGCACCAGGGGAGCCCCGGGGCAGAGTGTGTGTGTGAGTGTCCCGGGCCCAGGCGTGCGCATGGGGGGAGCCCCGGCACCCCAATGCCCTGAGCCCCGGCTGGGGAGGCTGCTCCTCCCCCCTCCCGTGGGGGCTCCGGGTGGGGAGGAGGCTGCGGCGGCTGCAGGCGGGTGCTCGGCCCCCCCGGGACTGACCCGCTGCCGGCAGCTTGTGGCGCCTCCTCCGCTGAGCTTTTCCCCGGGGGCGGCCTGGGCGCAGCTGCGATCAGCTGTTTGCTGGGCAGGCTCCGCTCCGCTGCTCCCCCCCCCGCTCCTGGGGGGCTGAGTGAGCCCCCCCCAACAGCCCCAGGGGTCGGTGGGGGGGCGGGGCCAGCAGCAGTAGAGCCCCCCCCTCCCCTGGGGCTGCCCCGCCCCGCTCGGGCTGGGGGCTCTGCCATGGCCCCCGCATGAATCGCTGCTCCCTGCCTGCCAGGCTCGGCTCCGGCCACAGCAGCAGCGGGTGCCCCGGGGAGCCCAGCTGGGGCTGGGGCGGGGGCAGGGGGAGGTTGGCGTGGGGAGGAGAAGCTCCAGATACCAGCAGTAGGGGCGGGGGGGGGGAAGCCCCGGACCCTGGCAGAAGATGTGGGGCTGAAGTCCCCGGCTCGGGAGCCCCAGCCACCTTAGTGGCGAAGGTTGCAGGGCTGAAGCCCTGACCCCCCCTCTGTGTGGAGCTGGCCTGAGCCCCTCTCGCTCCCATCCCCCCTGTGGAGCTGGCTCCCACTCTCCAGCTGTGGAGAAATTCAGCCCCAATCTCCCCATGTTGGTATCTCCATTCCCCACCCCCCATCACCCAGCCATGGATGGATTTAGCCCAGGAGGCAGGGTCAGTGTTGGCCCCATTGGGCAGGCGGGATCTAGGGCACAACGAGGTGAAGTGACTTTCCCAAGGCTAAACAGGGAGTCTGTGGCAGAGCAGAGACTCAAACCCAGAACACCTGAGCCTGAGTCCGGTGCTTTAACCACTAGGCAACCTTCCCCCCGAAGGAGAGGGAACCTCCTCTGCCACTTTGAGTGTGTGGGTGGGAGCAGCCACTAGACAGAGCTGCCAGGAGGTGGGGAGGGGGGTTGGATAGTTGGGGGGTGATTAGTGGGTGGGGGGGTCTCTGGAGGGGCGATCAGGGGACAAAGAGCAGGAGAGTTGAATGGGTTGAGGGTTTGGGGGGTGCCTGTCGGGCGGTGGGGGGTGGAGCAGGGTTGGAGCAGGCAGGGATCAGAGGGAATTGGATGGGACGGGAGTTGTGGGGGTCCTGTCAGGGGCGGGGAGTGGTTGGATGGGGCGTGGGAGTCCCTGGGGTCTGTCTGGGGGCAGGGGTGTGGATAAGGGTCAGGGGGACGGGTAGGGAGTAGGGTCCTAGGGAGGCAGTTACAGTGGGGGGGGGTCTCAGGAGGGGGCAGTCAGGGGACAAGGAGCAGGGGGTGTTGGCGGTTCTGAGGGGGGCAGCCAGGGGGCAGGAAGGGGGAGGCAGTGGATGGGGTGGGGCTAGGGCGGGGCTCCCTGGGTGCGCACCCTAATGAAATGTGCTGCACACGCCTATGGTCATGGGGGTGAGCTACTTGCATCCTTTTCCTGCTTGTGCCATTTCTTTCCATCTCAAAACCTGAGAACAATTCTCTCTGGTTCTTCCCCTTCTCTCTCCCCTCCCCACATGTGGCTAGAAAATCCAAGGAGATTCCCTCATTTTCCCTAAATTTATTGACTCTCTCATCTCTTATTTTCCCTATTTTGTCCATAATTCTTCAATTCTCCTCAGCTTTGGGACATGAACCCAGCCCGTTTATCTGCAGCAATTTGTCCTTGGGTAGGTGGAATTTGCTGTCCTGTGTCACTCCCCCAGCGTGGATGGTGGTTAGTAGGTGCTGGCTGGGGGAGCCCGCAGACACGGCTGCCTCTGGGGGGGCGATGGGGGGCCGATCTCTGCCAGCGACAGGACATGGCCGCACAGGAGGGGAAGGGAGGAGCCAGTGTCCCTATGGAGCCTGCCCAGCCCCTTTGGTTCTGCTCCTTTCCAGCATTTTGTTCAGAGACTTTATTACTGGGGAGGCTGAAAAATCTCCCTGTGGGCTTAGCTTGGCAGGAGGGACCAGGTCTCTCCTGCAATAAAGAGCTGGAGCATGTTCCCAGCATGGCAGAACCTAGGCTGGTCTCTGCAGGGAAAGATCCTGGGGGAATCGTGATGTGACATGAACTAAAGCCTGTTCTGAAACCTCCGCAACTGCCCTTCTCGCCCTGCCAGGCTGCAGGATGTCGTCCATGTTTCGCTCCAGCTCATCCCATCCTCTCATGGGACAGGGAAGGGAAACAGCTGCAGTGGAGCCGGCTCAGGTAGGGGTTATGGGGGGGTTGTTGGTGGGTTCCTGCTGGAGGGAGAGGGACAGCAAACGCACCGGAGGTGGGAGGCTTGGACAGTCTGGTTTGGGGGTTGGAGTTTGCCAAAAAATTCCCAGGGTGGAGAATGGGAGGAGGCCAGGGTGTAGCAAACCTGTTGGGACTTGTTCAATATGCGGCTTCCATTCTAGGAATAGAGCCACGAGGTAAGAGGGTGGAAATGCTCTAATTTGTGGGACAGGAAACAACCCCCCTAGGTGGGGCTAGGAAAATGGGCCAGAATCCCAGGGCTGGAGCCCGACCTGATTAACCAGTGGCTGCTGTGAGATGCAGAGGGGGCACCCACCAGGGAGGCTGGGGGGAGGGGTGTTCTTAACCTTTTTCTTTCTAAGGCTCCCAACGTGCTATAAAAACTCCACGGCCCTGCATGTGCCTGGTTCTCTGCATATCACGATCATGTATGTGACTCACTAAGATTTGACTCCATCATTGCTATTAGTATCATACTTGGAGCTGCGTTTATTTTCATAGAAATTTTAAGTTACTTTACAGACAGATTTAAAAATACAGTTTGAAGATAAATGATCTTCATCTGCACAGTGTCTAAAGTTTTGAGTTTAGCTATTTTTTTTTCAAACGAGCCCTGCGAAGGTAAGTACAAGCAAAATGTACAGTCTGTTATTTGATTGTAAATATTGTAAATAGCAAATGACAAAGCACAATACGGCAATAACAGTAATAATGATAATTACTCCAGCCAGGCCAGGTGAGGCATTTTAGAACTTGTTACTCAAAGAACTGAATTTAAGCATAAGACAGAAATAAAATGATGAAATTCAGAGATCAGTTAAAAAGCTAAACTACCAGCACTGTCATCCTGACCGAATGTGAAAGAATAAAATTACAGAGACTATATGTACTTTGTGCATTTTGACAGGAGGTAAAAGGAAGTAACAACAGTAACTGAAGTGTCTGTGGTGGGGTGTGTGTGTGTGGGGGGGGAGTGTGAGACACACCCGCTGTCACTCCCAGCCCAGCGGCACTCACTAGTCCGAAGGCTCGTTCACACGACAGCAGGGGCCAGCAGCTCCCACTCCTGACCCAGAGGCAGCAGCACAGAATCTTGTCCCCCCAGCTCAGCTCAGCAGAGACTGGGCACAGAGGCAGGAGGGTGGGGCCACCCCCCCGCCCGCACAGCACAGGAGGCTCCTGGGAGCAGCTTGGCCGGGGCAGCTCCAAGGGTGGAGGGGGCAGGGCTGCAGGAACAGCTGCAGGGGCAGACAGCTGAAGAGAAGTGGGGGGAGGAGAGACAGGACACCCCTGCTGGAGGAACCCCCTCAGCAAGGCCCCCCTGGACCGTCATGTCGTCTGCTCCCCACTAAGTCTGGCCCCGTCCAGCTCTTCACAATGAGAACAGCGCTGGGCTCCCTGCCAGCGAGCTCTCCCTGCACCTGCCAGGGCCTCCATCTCCTGTGTCCGTCTGTGGCTAGTGGGGGGGGTGATGGATCTGCTGGGAGAGAAAAGGGGCTCTCGCTTCGTCCCCTCCCCCTGGCGTTTCCTGGCTGCTCTGAGCGGGGTGGGGGTGGGACTCCTGCCTGTGAGCCACCCAGAGCTTCCATTTGATTGGCTCCTCTGCCCCATGAGTGTGGGGCAGCAGATACTGAGTGTTGGACTCTCGCTCTTTCAGGGGCCGGTGACCTTCGAGGAGGTGGCTGTGTATTTCACCAGCGGTGAGGGGGCTCTGCTGGACCCCACTCAGAGAGCCCTCTACAGGGATGTCATGCAGGAGAACTATGAGACGGTGACCTCGCTGGGTAAGGAGTCCTGTCCCCTGGGTTATTAGAAGCTGTGGGGTCTCTAAAGAACCTGAGCAGTAATAACTTTATACCTTTATTCATCATACAAGTTTTGACAAGTTTCCTTGCCCCCATGTTTTTGCCTCATCTTCCACCCACTAGAATAATTTTTAGACATTTGTCATCAGTCATTTTGAAATTGCATTTAATGTGTCCTTATTGGCTACATTAGCAACTGTTTTTTAAAATTAATTAATAAAATTATAAAAAAATAAAAATATTTTAAAAATTATTAAAAAATAAATAATTTAATTAATAAAAATAGGTGTGTGACTGATGCATGGCTTGTGTGACAGTCAGATGAGCTCCTCTTTTGATAGGAGAGTGAATAATGTTGCCATTCAGGACCCCACGGGTGAAGGGAGAACAGAGCTGTGGGAGGGGAGGAGAAGGGGGGAGTAGCTAATTCTGGGGTGCCAGGACATGGGGAGGGTGTGTGCAGGTTTAGAGCTAAGAAGCAGCAGGGAGGGAGGAGGTTGTGAGAGACGAGGAGGGAACACAAGAATCTCCCAAGGCGCCGGGAGGTGGTGCCGGCTGAGAGTAATGGGAAGAAGGGGAGGGGAGTGTGGGGGAAGGGCACCCAGGAAGTCGGCTGGGTGGGTCAGTGGGAGGGAGGAGAGGTTTGGGGATCTAGAGCTGTGGGGGATCCCAGACCTTTAACCCTGAATCCCTGCCCAAGCCTTGTTGTTCTAGAGCCTACACTCCAGTTTTATTTCTGTTCAGTTTCACTTTATTATACATTTTTCCCCCAAATATTATTTTAACTCTTGACCTCCCTCTCCCACTCATTACCCCCCTCCCCATATAACCTCCCCATCTCCATGCACAGCGACCCCGGCCACCGATCCTGAGTCCTTGCTGCATCCTCCCTCCCAGAGCAGGGCCCCTACCCAGGCACAAATGGGCACTTTGTTGATGATGTCACAGGGTGGTGGTGTAGCCTGTGCAGTTTTTACACCTATAAGATGACGTGTTGGGGGAACAACTTGCCCTTGTACATGGCTACTCACAGTTAATTGAGAAGATGGAATTTGGTGAAACACACAGAAACTTGATTGAATGGAGACAGTTATAACTGAAATCACAGGCAAGGATCAATCCACGTAACAGTTAGACTAAGTTCAGTATAGTAAAGAGGGGCTTGCACTGTGCGGACGTACAAGTTATGACACCAATGGAAACAAAGATCGAGGGGCAAGGGAGCCCGTCAGAAGGGAGGCCCTGCTTCAGTTTACATTGTCTCGGGGACCTGACCAAATGAAAAACTGGTAACTAGGAGAGGTAATTTATCCACTTCCTTATGGTAATAGGATGGCGATATACCGCATCTGCTGCTTTGCTCTGATTACAATAATGTCAATAGCTGCCCCAACTCATATGTGACCTTTGGGAAGTCCATAATTTAGCATCAAGCCTTAATACTCATGATTTACATCACTTAGTTATTAATAATCCCAATATATAAATGTGTCCAACTGCTGAGATCCTGCATAGCAACCTAATTGCTAAAGCCCACCCCAAACGTCCTTCTTTCAGAATCCTGTGGCGTATTCCACCTGTTTGTAGTTACTCCTTAGTCTGTCAAAATGAGGGTGCAAAATATCTGACCTGGGATTCTCTCCTTAGGCCTGGTCAGGTAAATCCCAGACTTCAGCAGAACTTCTCCCACAAAGCCTCCGCCTCATATAAGGCCCTTAACTGTAGCAAGCTGAATAACCCATTTACCTATGTTCACCTCCTTGCCCCTCCACGCATGTTCCAAGCTAATAAGCAATTCTCTGATCATGACATCTTACCTCTAGCGAGTATGAAATTGCCCACAAGACGTGAGACTGGGTCGTAGATGGTAAACTCAGGTCGGGGTCAAGAAGAGTGAGAGTTTGGAGAGAGTCTTGTCCCCCCTCTCCCCATCTGCAGCAGCCACAAGCTGTCTTCCCGCCAGGCTCCTTGGATCTCTGAGCCTGTCCCTCCTGAGGCTGCGTGGCCCAGTTCTTGTTTCTGACCTTCTCCTTTTCCGGAAGAATTAGAGGCTGTTGCTCCTGAATGTTAGTGTGTAATTCCCCAGCCTTCTCCTCCCACTGGGGGAGTTTAATTCTCCCTCCCATTACCCCTGAGTCACTAGATTTCCTAATTCCCCACAATGTGCTTTTGCGATGTCACAGTTCTGGGGTAGCTAAGCCTTTGACCTGCCTCCATGGTCTGCTCAAGGAATGACCCCTCAGGTGTCTGGCCTCTAGCCAGCCCCTCTCTGTGGGTAGGGACCCACATGCCTCTCCTTTTTGACCAGTGTGTGAGGATTGCAGCTTGTCCTCCACTGTGTTCACTGGACTAATGTCCAGTTCCTGTGCTTTGCTTTCTCTCCAGGGGCTGTGAGCAGTGTGTCTGAGATAGAGGTGGGACTTTTGGTGATACTTGTATGATGCCAATACACACCTCAGTTTCCCGCTGTGGTTGGTATTGCTGTGATTAGAACGAGCAGGAGACATGAGGTGTTTTGTCACGTAGCTGTCATGGGGTGATATGAATGGGTCATTAAGGATTGGCTGGGGCCAACTTAGATCAATGGGATACCCGACAGAGACAAGGGAATAATTGTCACCTGTCCATGGGAGGATCTCAGCTTGGCTGAGTGAAGCACACATGGACTCGTTATGTTTTTGGGAGCAGGAAGAACTGGGCTCGCAGACACAGGGAGCTTTGCCGGGAGTGAAGAGAAGTGGACAGACACAATGAAAAGAAACCAAACTGTTTTCTACAGCAGCCTGGCTCAAGGGCATTGGCCAGTGTGGACCATATTGTCTTCATTGCTTCTCTGTGCTAATGAAAAGACTTTCCAGTGCTGTGTTTCGGTTGACTAATAAACCCTGCAATGTTTTAAAAGTCTGCCCAGTGTCACAGCAAAAACTTGCTGAGGTGCATTGACTGAGGAACAGTCTCTGAACAGGAGTGTCGTTCAGCTGGACCTGCTGGCAGAGCTCACAGGTTGAAGTAGGAGTGTTGAAGCCAGAGGCTCAGTCTCAGGTGCTGAAGCTACATGGCCTGTCCTTGTGGAAGAGTGGGAGCCCTTGGGGGTCTAGTGCACTCAAGGGGCACCTCCCAAGGACTGTTTACAAGCCAGGGCATTGCAGAGATCCTATGGATCCATGACAGTGCCAGAGGTTCAGCCTTATGGGGAAAAGATACAAAACAAGAAAAGGATCTAAATGCCTATTTACCGTCACCCCCTCACCAGTCCTCATGGGAATCCCTGATCTGTTCCAAAGTGTATTAAAACCTTCCTCTAAGGCTCACCTCTTGGGTATCAGGTCATGTCAGTTTTGTTAGAGGGTTTTCTCTTCACCCTCCCACTTCCCTGGTTCTTGTCACGCAGACAGGAAGCAGCAAAAGACCAGAAGTCCAAAGCGCAGACAATGCCATGTTTATTGGGGTTAGTTTCCAAGGAAGCATATTCTGAAGCCCTTCGCACCAGTCGGGCTTATCTTGATCTACTGATAGTCTGTTCCCCAGTGTTCCCTCCCCAGCTCTGATGGCGCAGAGCGTTTATCCCATGTCCCCCTTCCCAGCTCTGATGCAGCTGAGCCTGGCCTGTGTTCCTGTTTCCCCCACACACACCTTAACAAACATGATTCCAATTTCCCTTCCCCCTCCTCTTTGACCCCGTTTATACAGTAATATTCTCAGCTATACCTTAACCAATCATTTTACTGAAATTTAACGAACCAATTCTAACAATTCTCTAACCAATTGTATCCCACCACCCTAATTAACTTACACCTAGCAAAATTAATTATACAGCAGACAGAAACAATTAGAGAACCAGACAGATTAACAATAGAAAAGTGGGGGCCATAAAGATAGAACAATACAGAAATGAGGGTTTCAAAACCATTGATAAGTGATTTGTTGCCAGACAGGCTGCTGTCAAACTAAGTTTTCTTTAACCATCTTAAGATCTGTTTCTTTATCTGGTGGTGATGGGCACTATCGGGACAGGATCATCTTCCTAACAGCCCAATAGCACCTTATTTCAGTGTGACGGGTTTGGGATGTGAGGGTGTGACCCTTTGCTTCCCAGCTAATGGCTTCTCTTGCTGCTTAGCCAAACTCCTTAGCCTAAGAACAAGGCCTCAGACTATCCTAGTGAGAGAAGGCCCAGACACAGGTGGACTGAGATTTTGATTCTTTGTTTTATACCCCTGTAACTAGCTAAGTTGTAAAAATACCCCTAAGTTCTTAAACAGAACAGGCCTGTAAAGCCTATAAACAGTGGGTTCTATCCCTTCCCACATTCTGTGTCTGGCTTGTTTATTCAGATTGTAAATTCTTCAGGGCATGGCCCAGCTACTATTCTGGGTATGTACTGTGCCTAGCACAATGGAGACCCACTGTTAGTTGGTCCTTAGGCACTAAGATAATTCATATGATTTATAATCATAATAACTCTCCTGCCACTTGGAGCCAAGGAAGCTGGCCTTGGGATGTTACTGCTTAAAAATGACCTGGGGTTAAAACCATGGACTATTCCTTGTGACAAGTATCCCACAAATTCCACTGACCTCCCTTGTTTTCTTTGCCTGCAGTAGGGTTTCCAGTTTCCAGACCTGATGTGATCTCTCAGCTGGAACAAGGGGAAGAGCCGTGGGTCCCAGACCTCCAGGGCTCTGAGAAAGAAGTGCTCCCAAAAGCTGCCTGCACAGGTGAGGACTTGGTTAAACCAACTCAACAACTGTGTGGGAATGCAGGAAACATTTGGGATGCCCTACAAAGACCTTGTGAGCGCTCGAAGTTCAGGATTGTTCCCTGCAGATGTGCAATCATTATGGCAGATGTCACTCATGGCTTCCCACCTATTCTGACTGACAACTGGCAGCAGGTCCCTCCCCGATCTTGCTTTCCCCCGAGTGTTCTCGTGAGATGCAGACCAAAACTGATCCCTTCCTCTCTCTTCTGTGGAAGGGTTTGGGGAAAATCAGCTCCTGATAGGATTGATCTTTCCTGCACATATTTTGGTTTGTTCCCTCCTTTTTCCATTCCTCTCTCTGAGATTTCCTTTCTCTCAGGTGCAGAGAGTGACCTGTGTCTGGATTCTCTCTGTCTCCCATCAGGTGATGGGAAGGTGAGTGAGAATGAGGAGGAGAAACCCCAGCAGGAAGATGCTGAGAAAGTAGAACCACATAGGATGTTATCAGGAAGATCCAAAGGGAATGTTTCCAGGAGTTGTGCACTCCCAGAAAAAGCAAAAGCCTGTGAGACTCTGCACAGGCCAGAGGAGAACTTCAGTAGCCACTCAGACCTTATTACACGTGAGAGAAACAACTTGGAAGAGACACGCTACACATGCCATGAGTGTGGGAAAAGCTTCAATCTGCGCTCAAACCTTATTAGACATCAGAAAATCCATACAGGAGAAACGCCCTACACATGCTCTGACTGTGGGAAAAACTTCCATCTGAGCTCAACCCTTCTCGCACATGGTAGAATCCACACAGGAGAGAAACCCTACTCCTGCTCTGAGTGCGGGAAACGCTTCCATCGGAGCTCAAACCTTGTCGCACATCAGAGAATCCACACTGTGGAGAAACCTTATGGATGCTCTGAGTGCGGGAAACACTTCAAGCAGAGTTCACACCTTATCAGACATCGGAGAATCCACACAGGGGAGACGCCCTACACGTGCTCTGAGTGCAGTAAAAGCTTCGGTTACAGCTCAGTCCTTATTAGACATCTGAAAATCCACAAACGCCTTGACTAGGACTGACCAAAGATTTTTTTTTTTAATCACATTTGTTAATTCTGTCATAGTGGTCTTTGCACCATCTTCACCATGGTGTCTCAGCTCCCCCAGATGAGTTGCCTGCTTCTGCCTTCTGTAGCTCACCCTTCTTTGGGGTCAGTCCTGTGATCTTCTCTATCAACTCCTTTCCTTTTGAATTGAAGGAGTGTGTGTCCCTCCAGCCAGAAATGTTCATCAGCTCCAGGTGACGTTATTGATATAATATGGGACCATATAGAACATGGTTGTAACCAAGGTCCTGTAGTGGCACCAAATCTTATGTAAAGGGGGTCATATAAGATGTCTAAGACCAGGTTATGGGTTGCTGGTTATGATTATGCTGTCTATATACATGTGTCATTTTTTAGTTGAAGTTATGAGTATTGGCTCTATCCTGTCTGTATTTCAAACTTGTGCTGTGCTTCTGGGTGACACCCCAGACAAGTTGGTGTTAGCTCTGCCTAGCCTGCTTGATGTCCCATTAAGGACCATCAGCTACACAATTGACCCATGGAGAGAAGGCAGACACGCCTTGTAACTCAGCAGGGTGTGCAGGGACTTCCCCATGTGACTCCAGACTCCATTTTGCTGTAATTTTCCACAGTAAGGACAAAGAGGTTCTTACACCTGGAAAAGAGACTATAAAAGGCTGATGCCTCATCTCCATCTTGTCTTCAATCCTGCTTCTTACCTCTGGAGGGACTTTGCTACAAACTGAAGCTCTGCACAAAGGACTGATGACCCATCCCAGCGGGGGATGTTCTCCAGAGACTTGATTTGAACCTGCAGTTTACTCTGTCACTGCTACAAGCCTGAACTAAGAACTTTGCCATTATTGCATGTAATTGAGTCCATTTAACCAATTCTAACTCTCAGCTCTATCTTTTTCCTTTTATGAATAAACCTTTAGATTTTAGATTCTAAAGGATTGGCAACAGCGTGATTTGTGGGTAAGATCTGATATGTATATTGACCTGGGTCTGGGGCTTGATTCTTTGGGATCGAGAGAACCGTTTTCTTTTATTGGGGTGTTGGTTTTCATAACCATTCATCCCCAGGACGAGTGGCAGTGGTGGTGATACCGGGAGACTGGAGTGTCTAAGGGAATTGCTTGTGTGACTCGTGGTTAGCCAGTGGTGTGAAACCAAAGTCCTCTTTGGCTGGCTGGTTTGCTTTGCCATACAGGTGGAAAAACCCCAGCCCAGGGCTGTAACTGTCCTGTTTAAGCAATTGGTCCTGAACTGGCACTCTCAGTTGGGTCCCACCAAGACCGCATCGTCACACCCAACAAGCTACACTGAGGCAAAAACTACCTGTGCCTTCCATCCACTAGGTTCTGTACATGGCGTTGGCTGCTCAAGTTAGTCATCTTGGTGTAAAAAGACAATTATAGTTGTAGAGCAGATGCAGCCCGGGTGCAGGGGTTGGCATTGGCTTCCCCCGTGACCTGACCTAAACTCCATCACTTTCCCTGGTCTAAACAAACCCTGAGCATCACGGTTATACTGTTCCCCCATTTCACAGCAATTGTTAGTCATCGAGTTCCCCCTTTAGGAACCAGTTGTTTCATTCCCAGTTGCTCTGATGTTGGTTCAGGTTGTGCTGGGGAGCAGATATTTTTACTACCATTTTTCTCACTAAAAATATATTGAACTATAACACAGGGCAGGAACAAGGCAGGGATAGGGGAAAATGTCATTTCTCCTCTATAACAGCAGAAGAACATAGGGAATCCCTCTGATTTACCCTGATTCTTCATCACCATCCCAATCCCCCTTTTGTTCAGCTTCTTAGGCCTATATTTTTCCTAAAGGGCTGGGAAGAGGATTCACTCGTAAATAACTTATAACTAAGCAAAGTACCCATGCATTGGGCTCCCAAAGCCATTGTGGCCCAGGCCCTGCAGGAGGTCGCTCCTGAAGAGATCTCCTTCCTAATCAGCTGCATGTTGCCTATTATTTGGGAAATGCAATCCCTATCTAGGTAGAGATGGGAAAAATGGAAGTGACATTTCTCTTCAGCTCAACCCTGGGAGATGCTGCAAATGTGTAGAAAATGAAATCCATGTTGAATGTGATATAGCTGCAGAAAGATACCTCTTTTTAATAGAGACCTGACATTTGTTGTCTTACAGGGATTCTAAGCCGCACCTGAACTTAGTCCCTAATTTAAATCTGTGTCACCAGATTAAAGAAATAAAAGGGCATAGTTGGGGGAGTTGTACCTCACTGTTGCTACTGATCTGTTGTGCGGTTGGTGAAGAATTCTACACCAGAGAAGTATAAAATTACTCCAAGGAAGGTCAAAGATTTCACAAGAGCTCAGGTAGAAATTGCAGGTACTAGTGGTTGATTGTCACCCCCGAGATGGAAGCTGTGGCCCAGGTAAACTATTTTTAGAACCCTGCTCCCTAGTTAAGTGGCATTGATCACACTCCTGAAGGACGCCATGATTAAATTGGGCACAACTGTCTTTTACCATTTGGATCCAAAGTCTCATGAAGCACAGAGAGAAACAGCTGATTCCTTCAGAGCCATTCCACGCCTATGGGTCCCAATCTGGCTGCCTTGTTGGACAAGAATCACTTCCATGCTGGGCAAACAGTGGTAGCCAATGAGGGAATGTATCAGATGCGAAGCTCAGACTGCAGGATACTTGAATGCTGAGTCCCGAGGCTGTGGTTTAGTCCAGGCCTGCACAACTCGTAAAGCGTCAAGGGCAATATTACTCCAAAGAAAACAGCTGAGGGCTGAAACCCCCCCCAACACCCCCCCCCCAGCACCGCCCAGCCCCTCTGAAACACAACCCACCCTGCAAAAACAATGCCCCCACTGCCGCCTAGGCCCCCCAAAACAATCCCCCCCCAAGTGTCGCCCGCCCCATGGAAACAAACCCTCCTTCCCCAGCACCACCCTGCCAAAACAGCGGTAATGAACCTTGCTAATATGTTATAGGGAGTCCCTAAGGTAGTATAATTAAGGTAAAAGAAAACTGTCTTTTTGCTAGAAGTAGAATAAGATCTCCCCCTCCCGACTTGGTAATCAGTTGCCCTGTAGAGTGAATGAGGTGGGACTGAGGAAGGCAGCACCTCCAGACAGCTGCAACCCTTGGAGAGGGGCTGGGAGCCAGACCAGATCAGCAGAACAGGTCAGCCACTGACTCACCATTCACCTCCTCAGCCCCCCACCCTCTGCTCACCTCAAACCCCCCTCCCCTGCCGCTGGCTCACCTGCCCACTCGCCTCAGCCCCCCACCCCCCACGGCTCACCTGCCTGCCTGCCCACTCGCCTCCTCACCTCTCCTCCCCCACCGCCAGCTCACCTGACCCCCCGCCACTGCCCGCCCGCTTGCCTCCTCAGACCCCCCACTCCTCCCGGCTCACCTGCCCTGCCCCCGCTCACCTCCGTTCCTCCCTCCCTGGCTCGCATATTCACCCCCCGCCACTGCCCGCCCACTCGCCGCCTCAGCCTCCCACCCCCGTGGCGAGTGATGAGCTGCCAAAATCTTAACAACTAGTTCCCTCCTCACCCCACGTGGGGGTTGTGGCCCACCCCTGCCCCCCAGGACTCCTGCCCCATCCAACCCCCCACGTTCCTTGACACACCCCCCGGGACCCCTACCCCATCTACCCTCCTTCCCTGTCCCCTGACTGTCCCCTGCCACCCCATCCAACCCCTCCTCTCATTCCTGATGGGCCCCCTGGGACTCTTTCCCCATCCAACCACCCTTCTCCCTGTCCCCTGACGGCCCCTGGAACCCCTGCCCCTGACGGTTCGCGCGGGAAGCCTGGGAGGGCTGAGAAGCAAATGGCGGCTTCGTGCTCAGGCCCAGGGAGGCGGAGGGGAGGTAGGTGAGCTGGGGTGGGGAGCGGTTCCCCAGTGCCCCCCCGGGTTACCTGCTGCTGTGCGGGCAGCCCCCCTGCCCCAGCTCACCTCGTCTCCGTCTCCACCTTGCTGGGCCTGAGTGCGAAGCCGGCACACGGCTTCTCTTCCCTCCAAGGCTTCCTGCGCGAACAGCTGATTAGCAGGGGGAGGGGGAAAGCGAGGCGGGGCATTCAGGGGAGGAGGCGCAGTGGAGGTGAGCTGGGGCCAGACACCGGCTCACCTGCCCCCCCCCCCCCGGCCACTGCCTGCCCGCTCGCTTCCTCAGCCCCCACCCTCACCTGCTATTGTGTCCGACAGGAGGCCTGTGATATGCAGGGGGTCAGATTAGATGCTCTAATGGTCTCTTCTGGCCATAAAGTCGACTAATTTCTGAAAAACTGAGTGTAGCATTGGGAGCAGCGTCTGATGTTTCCCTGTCTAGCCGGCTTGCTGCCTAGAACGAACGCTCCTTCAGTGGGGTGATCCCCAGGGAGTAGCTCAAATCTGCAAAGTGCCTGGCCAGGGGCAGGACATTAACCCAGCAAGGGAGGGGTGTGGCAGTGACATCACAAAGGCCTTTGGCAGGACCTCAGACTATTGGTCCAAGGTGGTGGGGAGGTGGTGACCTCACAGAGAGATGCTGACATCAGCCAGGCAGGACAGGGGCGAGGGGCCAGGGAAACCTCAGAGACCCCTGTGGCTTTGCTTCAGCAAGTCTCCTTCTCCAGGTCTCTCTTTGAGGACTGAGGGAGTATTCGGGTTCACGGACGTGAGCGCCAGGAGGAACCTCTTTTGAGTTTTCTCCTTCCCTTTTAGTGATTTTACTAGAAAACAGCCGTCCCTGTTTAGAAGGTAAGAGCCTCCTGGAGGTCTGAAACCTGTTCAGTCTGATCCAGCTGGTGAGAGTTGAATTCTAGGCATGGAAAACACAAGCTTAAGGATGCAGAATTTTATTGCACACCTGGGATTTTGTCCCTTAGAATCCCTGGGGAACAAGCAGGGAGAACTAGAAGTCCTGGCACAGTCAGGGAATTATGATGTAATTGGAATAACAGAGACTTGGTGGGATAACTCACATGATTGGAGTACTGTCATGGATGGATATAAACTGTTCAGGAAGGAAAGGCAGGGCAGAAAAGGTGGGGGAGTTGCGTTGTACGTAAGAGAGCAGTATGACTGCTCAGAGCTCCAGTATGAAACTGCAGAAAAACCTGAGTGTCTCTGGATTAAATTTAGAAGTATGAACAACAAGGGTAATGTCGTGGTGGGAGTCTGCTACAGACCACCGGACCAGGGGGATGAGGTGGACGAGGCTTTCTTCCAGCAACTAACAGAAGTTGCTAGATCACAGGCCCTGGTTCTCATGGGTGACTTTAATCACCCCGATATCTGCTGGGAGAGCAATACAGCGGTGCACAGACAATCTAGGAAGTTTCTGGAAAGTGTAGGGGACAATTTCCTGGTGCAAGTGCTGGAGGAACCAACTAGGGGAAAAGCTCTTCTTGACCTGCTGCTCACAAACAGGGAAGAAATAGTAGAGGAAGCAATAGTGGATGGGAACCTGGGGGGCAGTGACCATGAGATGGTCGAGTTCAGGATCCTGACACAAGGAAAAAGGGAAAACAGTAGAACAGAGACCCTGGACTTCAGAAAAGCAGACTTTGACTCCCTCAGGGAACTGATGGGCAAGGTCCCTTGGGAGAATAACATGACGGGGAAAGGAGTCGAGGGAAGCTGGCTGTATTTCAAAGAAACCTTATTGAGGTTGCAGGAACAAACCATCCCGATGTGTAGGAAGAGAAGTAAATATGGCAGGCGACCAGCTTGGCTTAACAGTGAAATCCTTGCTCGTCTTAAACACAAAAGAACAGCTTACAAGAAGTGGAAGATTGGACAAATAACCAGGGAGGAGTATAAAAGTATTGTTCAGGCATGCAGGTGTGAAATCAGGAAGGCCAAATCACACTTGGAGTTGCAGCTAGCCGGAGATGTTAGGAGTAACAAGAAGGGTTTCTTTAGGTATGTTAGCAACAGGAAGAAAGTCAAGGAAAGTGTGGGCCCCTTGCTGAATGAGGGAGGGAACCTAGTGACAGAGGATGTGGAGAAAGCTAGTGTACTCAATGCTTTTTTTGCCTCTGTCTTCACAGACAAGGTCAGCTCCCAGACAGCTGCACTCTGCAGCACGGTATGGGGAGGAGGTGACCAGCTCTCTGTGGAGAAAGAAGTAGTTCGGGGCTATTTAGGAAAGCTGGACGAGCACAAGTCCATGGGGCCGGATGCGCTGCATCCCAGGGTGCTAAAGGAGTTGGCCGATGAGATTGCAGAGCCATTGGCCATTATCTTTGAAAAATCATGGCAATCGGGGGAGGTCCCGGATGACTGGAAAAAAGCTAATGTAGTGCCCATCTTTAAAAAAGGGAAGAAGGAAGATCCAGGGAACTACAGGCCAGTCAGTCTCACCTCAGTCCCTGGAAAAATCATGGAACAGGTCCTCAAGGAATCAATCCTGAACCACTTAAAGGAGGGGAAAGTGATCAGGAACAGTCAGCATGGATTCACCAAGGGCAAGTCATGCCTGACTAACCTAATTGCCTTCTATGACGAGATAACCGGCTCTGTGGATGAGGGGAAAGCAGTGGATGTACTATTTCTGGATTTTAGCAAAGCTTTTGATACAGTCTCCCACAGTATTCTTGCCAGCAAGTTAAAGAAGTCTGGGCTGGATGAATGGACGGTAAGGTGGATAGAAAAATGGCTATATGGTCGGGCTCAACGGGTAGTGATCAATGGTTCTGTGTCTAGTTGGCAGCCGGTATCAAATGGAGTGCCCCAAGGGTCGGTGCTGGGGCCGGTTTTGTTCAATATCTTCATTAACGATCTGGAGGATGGTGTGTACTGCACCCTTAGCAAGTTTGCAGATGACACTAAACTGGGAGGAGTGGTTGATACGCTGGAGGGTAGGGATAGGATACAGAGGGACCTAGACAAATTAGAGGATTGGGCCAAAAGAAATATGATGAGGTTCAACAAGGACAAGTGCAGAGTCCTGCACTTAGGACGGAAGAATCCCATGCACTGCTACAGACTAGGGACCGAATGGCTGGGTAGCAGTTCTGCAGAAAAGGACCTAGGGGTTACGGTGGACGAAAAGCTGAATATGAGTCAACAGTGTGCCCTTGTTGCCAAGAAGGCTAATGGCATTTTGGGTTGTATAAGTAGGGGCATTTCCAGCAGATCAAGGGATGTGATCATCCCCCTCTACTCAGCACTGGTGAGGCCTCATTTGGAGTACTGTGTCCAGTTTTGGGCCCCACACTACAAGAAGGATGTGGATAAATTGGAGGGAGTCCAGCGGAGGGCAACAAAAATGATTAGGGGGCTGGAGCACATGACTTATGAGGAGAGGCTGAGGGAACTGGGATTGTTTAGCCTGCAGAAGAGAAGAATGAGGGGGGATTTGATAGCTGCTTTCAACTACCTGAAAGGGGGTTCCAAAGAGGATGGATCTAGACTGTTCTCAGTGGTAGAAGATGACAGAACAAGGAGTAATGGTCTCAAGTTGCAGAGGGGGAGGTTTAGGTTGGATATTAGGAAAACCTTTTTCACTAGTAGGGTGGTGAAGAACTGGAATGGGTTACCTAGGGAGGTAGTGGAATCTCCTTCCTTAGAGGTTTTTAAGGTCAGGCTTGACAAAGCCCTGGCTGGGATGATTTAGTTGGGTTTGGTCCTGCTTTGAGCAGGGGGTTGGACTAGATGACCTCCTGAGGTCCCTTGCAACCCTGAGATTCTATGATTCTATGAAGGTAAGAGCCTCCTGGAGGTTTGAAACCTGTTCAGTCTGATCCATCTGGTGACAGTTGAATTCTAGGCATGGAAAACTCGAGCTTAAGGAGGCAGAATGTTATTCTGCACCTGGGATTTTGTCCCTTAGAATCACTGGGGACATTAGGGTTTGTCCTTTTTGTTTCCCCTTTTCCTCCCTCCCTCCCTCCCTCCTTTCTCTTCGTCTCTTGCTTCTTTTGTCCTTTTTCCTGTTCACCTCCCAACATCAGGAGGGGTGTGTGTGTGTGTGTGTGTGTGTGTGTGTGTGTGTGTGTGTGTGTGTGTGTTGCGGGGGAGGGCTCTGCAGCTCCCACTGTGGGAGGTCCACACAAAAATGTGGGGCTGAAATAGTGCTCGGGCAGTGATCCCCACCAGTGACCTGGGCCATCCTTTGGGCTCTCTGGTGAGAACCCTCAGCCTCCCGTCCTCAGTCTCTACCCTGATTGGCTGAGCAGGGGGTTATTGACAGGGAGGAGACTCAGGTCCTTGTTGTTCTCTTTTAAGACCAAGGAAATAAGTCAGAACCAGTTCTATGTTTGATGAATTTTGCTGCTTCTCTGCATTAATTGTCTCTGAGCAGTTCATGATTCTCTCTAACATTGCAGTTCTCCTCAAATACTTGCTGAATAATTCCTGTGCACTGTTGGTCTGGAGCTCATCTGAGAGCACTTTACTCAGGTCATTCAATGTCTGAAATTCAAGATCCGATGGTTAGTTTGAAAATCAGGGCTCTTGGGTCCTATTCCCAACTCTGCCACTGACTGGCCGTGTGACCTCAGACAAGTCAATTCTTCTTTCTCACATGTAGCTTCTCCCTCTTTCAAGTAGGGATAATAATGATCCATTCCTACCTACCTCACAGTGCGTGGTGGCAGGGCTGGCTCTAGTTTTTTTGCCACCCAAAGGAAAAAAAAATTTAGCTGCTCACACCCACACCCTCCTGCTGCCCAACCCCTGGGCTCCCCCCCACATTTGAACCCTCTGCTGTCCCCGGTCTGGACCTCCCCCCACCCACAGCCCCCTGCTGCCCCAGTCCTGGGCTCTCCCCCCCACACACACCCCTGCTGCCCCAGCCCTGGGCTCCCCCTCCCCCACCTGTACCCTATGGGGGGCGCAATTTTATATTTTTGCGTTGGGTGCAAAAATAGCTAGTTACGGCTCTGGGACCCCATATTGTGCTAGGTGCTGTACAATCCCTGGCCAACACTGGGACACCCAGGGGGTTCCCCTCAATTTCCCTGAGCCTCTGCTGCCCAACTTCTTCTGACTCCATCTGGATCACCGCCCCCCCCCCCCCGCAAAAACCCACCTTTCCAAACAGTCCTTCTTTCCCTGCCCCCTAATTCCGCTTTCACACCCTGGGCCCATCTCCTCTCTTTGTTCCCCACCCCCAGGTGAGCAGAGATGGAGGCAACTTCAGCAGAGATGGAGACAGCCCCAGCGAGCGCTGCAGCCCGCCCAGGGGTGTGTTTGCAGACACAGGAAGGGAGCAGCTGGGAGTGGTGGGTGCTGGGAAGTAGGAGGCAGGAGAACAAATCCCAGAAACCCAAAATGGGGCAGCTCCTGGGGCGGGGCTCTGGCACAGGCCGGGGGCGGGGCTCTGGCACAGGCCGGGGGCGGGGCAGCTCCTGGGGGCGGGGCTCTGGGATGGCCCGGGGGCGGGGCAGCTCCTGGGGGCGGGGCTCTGGCACAGCCCGGGGGCGAGGCAGCTCCTGGGGGCGGGGCTCTGGCACAGCCCGGGGGCGGGGCAGCTCCTGGGGGCGGGGCTCTGGCACAGCCCGGGGGCGGGGCAGCTCCTGGGGGCGGGGCTCTGGCACAGCCCGGGGGCGGGGCAGCTCCTGGGGGCGGGGCTCTGGCACAGCCCGGGGGCGGGGCAGCTCCTGGGGGCGGGGCTCTGGCACAGCCCGGGGGCGGGGCAGCTCCTGGGGACGGGGCTCTGGCACAGCCCGGGGGCAGGGCAGCTCCTGGGGGCGGGGCTCTGGCACATTGTGATGCAGGAGCCCGGGCTCAGCAGCTGCTCCCTGGTGGCCACGTGCTGCCAGCAGCGCTGGAGCCGCCCGGGCCGGAGCTGAGTCGTTGTTCTCAGCTGCAGCAGGAGCTGCCCCCGGCCCCGCTGGGCTCCAGGTGGGGACAGAGCCTGGGGCCCGGGGTTCCCCTGGGTGCGGCTGGCGGGAGGGGAGGGGAGAGGCCGGAGCTGCAGGCGGGGCAGGGCGGGGGGGCCGGCGGGGGGTTGATCGGTCTCTGGGCACCAGGGGAGCCCCGGGGCAGAGTGTGTGTGTGAGTATCCCGGGCCCAGGCGTGCGCAGGGGGGGAGCCCCGGCACCCCAATGCCCTGAGCCCCGGCTGGGGGTGGGGGGCTACTCCTCCCCCCCTCCTGTGGGGGCTCCGGGGGGGGAGGAGGCTGCGGTGGCTGCAGGCGGGTGCTCGGGCCCCCCGGGAATGACCCGCTGCTGGCAGCTTGTGGCGCCTCCTCCGCTGAGCTTTTCCCCGGGGGTGGCCTGGGCGCAGCTGCGATCAGCTGTTTGCTGGGCGGGCTCCGCTCCGCTGCTCCCCCCCCGCTCCTGGGGGGCTGAGTGAGCCCCCCCCAAACAGCCCCAGGGGTCGGTGGGGGGGCGGGGCCAGCAGCAGCAGCAGAGCCCCCCCCTCCCCTGGGGCTGCCCCTCTCGGGCTGGTGGCTCTGCCAGGGCCCCCGCGTGAATCGCTGCTCCCTGCCCGCCAGGCTCGGCTCCGGCCACAGCAGCGGCGGGTGCCCCAGGGAGCCCAGCTGGGCTGGGGCTGGGGCAGGGGGAGGTTGGGGGGAGGAGAAGCTCCAGATACCGGCGTGTGGGTGGAGGAGCTGAGCTGGAGAAGCCCCTTACTGGGCTGGAGCTACGCTGGGGGCCCAGCCCCATCACGCAGCCATGGATGGATTTAGCCCAGGAGGCAGGGTCAGTGTTGGCCCCATTGGGCAGGTGGGATCTAGGGCACAACGAGGTGAAGTGACTTTCCCAAGGCTAAGCAGGGAGTCTGTGGCAGAGCAGAGACTCAAACCCAGAACACCTGAGCCTGAGTCCTGTGCCTTAACCACTAGGCAACCTTCCCCCCGAAGGAGAGGGAACCTTCTCCGCCCCTTTGAGTGTGTGGGTGGGAGCAGCCACTGGACAGAGCTCCCAGGAGATGGGGAGGGGGGTTAGATAGTTGCGGAGATTAGGGGGTGGGGGGGTCTCTGGAGGGGGCGGTCAGGGGACAAGGAGCAGGGGAGTTGGATGGGTTGAGGGTTCTGGGGGTCCTGTTAGGGGCGGGGAGCGGTTGGATGGGGCGTGGGAGTCCCGGGGGTCTGTCTGGGGGCAGGGGTGTGGATAAGGGTCAGGGGGACGGGTAGGGGGTAGGGGGTAGGGTCCTAGGGAGGCAGTTACAGTGGGGGGGGGGTCTCAGGAGGGGCAGTCAGGGGACAAGGAGCAGGGGGGGTTGGGAGTTCTGAGGGGGGCAGCCAGGGGGCAGGAAGGGGGAGGCAGTGGATGGGGTGGGGCTAGGGCGGGGCTCCCTGGGTGCGCACCCTAATGAAATGTGCCGCACACGCCTATGGTCACAGGGGTGAGCCACTCGCATCCTTTTCCTGTTTGTTCCATTTCTTTCCGTCTCAAACCCTGATAACAATTCTCTCTGGTTCTTCCCCTTCTCTCTCCCCTCCCCACACATGGCTAGAAAATCCAAGGAGATTCCCTCGTTTTCCCTAAAATTATTGACTCTCTAGTCTCTTATTTTCCCTATTTTTTCTGTAATTCTTAAATTCTCCTCAGCTTTGGGATGTGAACCCAGCCCGTTTATCTGCAGCAATTTGTCCTTGGGTGGGTGGGAATTTGCTGTCCTGTGTCACTCCCCCAGCGTGGGTGGTGGTTAGTAGGTGCTGGCTGGGGGAGCCCGCAGACACGGCTGCCTCTGGGGGGGGGATGGGGGGGCCGATCTCTGCCAGCGACAGGACATGGCCGCACAGGAGGGGAAGGGAGGAGCCAGTGTCCCTATGGAGTCTGCCCAGCCCCTTTGGTTCTGCTCCTTTCCAGCATTTTGTTCAGAGACTTTATTACTGGGGAGGCTGAAAAATCTCCCTGTGGGCTTAGCCTGGCAGGAGGGGCCAGGTCTCCCCTGCAATAAAGAGCTGGAGCGTGTTCCCAGCATGGCAGAGCCTAGGCTGTGTCTCTGCAGGGAAAGATCCTGGGGGAATCGTGATGTGACATGAACTAAAGCCTGTTCTGAAACCTCCGCTACTGCCCTTCTCGCCCTGCCAGGCTGGAGGATGTCGTCCATGTTTCGCTCCAGCTCGTCCCATCCTCCCATGGGACAGGGAAGGGAAATGGCTGCAGAGGATCCCGTCCAGGTAGGGGTTATTGGGGGTTTGCTGGTGGGTTCCTGCTGGAGGGAGAGGGACACCAAATGCACCAGAGGAGGGAGGCTTGGGCAGTCTGGTTTGGGGGTTGGAGTTTGCCAAAAAATTCCCAGGGTGGAGAATGGGAGGAGGCCAGGGTGTAGCAAACCTGTTGGGACTTGTTCAATATGCGGCTTCCATTTTAGGAAGAGACCCACAAGGTAAGAGGGTGGAAATGCTCTAATTTGTGGGACAGGAAACAACCCCCCTAGGTGGGGCTAGGAAAATGGGCCAGACTCCCAGGGCTGGAGCCTGACCTGATTAACCAGCGGCTGCTGTGAGATGTGAGGGGCACCAACCAGGGAGGCTTAGGGGGGTTCTTAACCTTTTTCTTTCTAAGGCCCCCAACGTGCTATAAAAACTCCACGGCCCTGCATGTGCCTGGTTCTCTGCATATCACTATCATGTATGTGACTCAGTAAGATTTGACTCCATCATTGCTATTAGTATCATACTTGGAGCTGCGTTTATTTTCATAGAAATTTTAAGTTACTTTACAGACAGATTTAAAAATACAGTTTGAAGATAAATGATCTTCATCTGCACAGTGTCTAAAGTTTTGAGTTTAGCTATTTTTTTTTCAAACGAGCCCTGCAAAGGTAAGTACAAGCAAAATGTACAGTCTGTTATTTGATTGTAAATATTGTAAATAGCAAATGACAAAGCACAATACGGCAATAACAGTAATAATGATAATTACTCCAGCCAGGCCAGGTGAGGCATTTTAGAACTTGTTACTCAAAGAACTGAATTTAAGCATAAGACAGAAATAAAATGATGAAATTCAGAGATCAGTTAAAAAGCTAAACTACCAGCACTGTCATCCTGACCGAATGTGAAAGAATAAAATTACAGAGACTATATGTACTTTGTTCATTTTGACAGGAGGTAAAAGGAAGTAACAACAGTAACTGAAGTGTGTGGGGGGGGGGAGTGTGAGACACACCCGCTGTCACTCCCAGGCCAGCGGCACTCGCTAGTCCGAAGGCTCGTTCACACGGCACCAGGGGCCAGCAGCTCCCACTCCTGACCCAGAGGCAGCAGCACAGAATCTTGTCCCCCCACCTCAGCTCAGCAGAGACTGGGCACAGAGGCAGGAGGGTGGGGGCCACCCCCCCTCCCCCGCACAGCACAGGAGGCTCCTGGGAGCAGCTTGGCCGGGGCAGCTCCAAGTGGGGGGAGGGGGCAGGGCTGCAGGAAGAGCTGCAGGGGCAGACAGCTGAAGAGAAGTGGGGGGAGGAGAGACAGGACACCCCTGCTGGAGGAACCCCCTCAGCAAGGCCCCCCTGGACCGTCATGTCGTCTGCCCCCCACTGAGTCTGGCCCCGTCCAGCTCTTCACAATGAGAACAGCGCTGGGCTCCCTGCCAGCGAGCTCTCCCTGCACCTGCCAGGGCCTCCATCTCCTGTGTCCGGCTGTGGCTAGTGTGGGGGGGGGATGGATCTGCTGGGAGGGACAAGGGGCTCTCGCTTCGTCCCCTCCCCCTGGCGTTTCCTGGCTGCTCTGAGCGGGGTGGGATGGGACTCTGTTGACTGTCATCCACCAGAGCTTCCATTTGATTGAAAGTGTGAGTGGGGCAGCAGGTCCTGAGTGTTGGGCTCTTGCTCTTTCAGGGGCCGGTGACCTTCGAGGAGGTGGCTGTGTATTTCACCAGGGCAGAGTGGGCTCTGCTGGACCCCGCTCAGAGAGCCCTCTACAGGGATGTCATGCAGGAGAACTATGAGACGGTGACCTCGCTGGGTAAGGGTTCCTGTCCCCTGGGTTCTTGGAAGCTGTGGGGTCTCTAAAGAACCTGCGTAGTAATAACTTGATACCTTTATTCATCATCCAAGTTTTGACAAGTTTCCTTGCCCCCCCCTTTTTGCCTCATCTTCCACCCACTAGAATAATTTTTAGACATTTGTCATCAGTCATTTTGAAATTGCATTTAATGTATCCTTATTGGCTACATTAGCAACTGTTTTTTAAAATTAATTAATAAAATTATAAAAAAATAAAGAATTTAATTAATAAAAATAGGTGTGTGACTGATGCATGGCTTGTGTGACAGTCAGATGATCTCATCTTTTGATAGGAGAGCGTATAATGTTGCCATTCAGGACCCCACGGGTGAAGGGAGAACAGAGCTGTGGGAGGGGAGGAGAAGGGGGGAGTAGCTAATTCTGGGGTGCCTGGACGTGGGGAGGGTGTGCGCAGGGTTAGAGCTAAGAAGCAGCAGGGAGGGAGGAGGTTGTGAGACGAGGAGGGAACACAAGAAGCTCCCAAGGTGCCGGGAGGTGGTGCCGGCTGAGACTAATGGGAAGAAGTGGGGGGGAGTGTGGGGAAGGGCACCCAGGAAGTGGTCTGGGTGGGTCAGTGGGAGGGAGGAGAGGTTTGGGGATCTAGAGCTGTGGGGGATCCCAGACCTTTAACCCCAAATCCCTACCCAAGCCTTGTTGTTCTAGAGCCCACACTCCAGTTTTATTTCTGTTCAGTTTCACTTTATTATACATTTTTTTCCCCAAATATTATTTTAACTCTTGACCTCCCTCTCCCACTCATTACCCCCCTCCCCATATAACCTCCCCATCTCTAGGCACAGCGACCCCGGCCACCGACCCTGAGTCCTTGCTGCATCCTCCCTCCCAGAGCAGGGCCCCTACCCAGGCACAAATGGGCACTTTGTTGATGATGTCACAGGCTGGTGGTGTAGCCTGTACAGTTTTTACACCTATAAGATGACGTATTGGGGCACAACTCGCCCTTGTACATGGCTACTCACAGTTAATTGAGAAGATGAAATTGGGTGAAACACACAGAAACTTGATTGAATACAGACAGTTATAACTGAAATCACAGGCAAGGATCAATCCACGTAACAGTTAGACTAAGATCAGTATAGTAAAGAGGGACTTGCACTGTGCGGACGTACAAGTTATGACACCAATGGAAACAAAGATCGAGGCGCAAGGGAGCCCGTCAGAAGGGAGGCCCTGCTTCAGTTTGCACTGTCTTGGGGACCTGACAAAATGAAAATATGGTCACTAGGAAAGGTAATTTATCCACTTCCTTATGGTAATAGGATGGCGATATACCATATCTGCTGCTTTGCTCTGATTACAATAATGTCAATAGCTGCCCCAACCCATATGTGACCTTTGGGAAGTCCATAATTTAGCATCAAGCCTTAATACTCATGATTTACATCACTTAGTTATTAATAATCCCAATATATAAATGTGTCCAACTGCTGAGATCCTGCATAGCAACCTAATTGCTAAAGCCCACCCCAAACGTCCTTCTTTCGGAATCCTGTGGCGTATTGCACCTGTTTGTAGTTACTCCTTAGTCTGTCAAAATGAGGGTGCAAAATATCTGACCTGGGATTCTCTCCTTAGGCCTGGTCAGGTAAATCCCAGACTTCAGCAGAACTTCTCCCACAAAGCCTCCGCCTCATATAAGGCCCTTAACTGTAGCAAGCTGAATAACCCATTTACCTATGTTCACCTCCTTGCCCCTCCACGCATGTTCCAAGCTCATAAGCAATTCTCTGATCATGACATCTTACCTCTAGCGAGTATGAAATTGCCCACAAGACGTGAGACTGGGTCATAGATCGTAAACTCAGGTCGGGGTCAAGAAGAGTGAGAGTTTGGAGAGAGTCTTGTCCCCCCTCTCCCCATCTGCAGCAGCCACAAGCTGTCTTCCCTCCCGGCTCCTTGGATCTCTGAGCCTGTCCCTCCTGAGGCTGCGTGGCCCAGTTCTTGTTTCTGACCTTCTCCTTTTCCGGAAGAATGAGAGGCTGTTGCTCCTGAATGTTAGCGTGTAATTCCCCAGCCTTCTCCTCCCACTGGGGGAGATTAATTCTCCCTCCCATTACCCCTGAGTCACTAGATTTCCTAATTCCCCAAAATGTGCTTTTGCGATGTCACAGTTCTGGGGTAGCGAAGCCTTTGACCTGCCTCCATGGTCTGCTCACGGAATGGCCCCTCAGGTATCAGGCCTCTAGCCAGCCCCTCTCTATGGGCAGGGACCCACCTGCCTCTCCTTTTTGACCAGGGTGTGAGGATTGCAGCTTGTCCTCCACTGTGTTCACTGGACTAACGTCCAGTTCCTGTGCTTTACTTTCTCTCCAGGGGCTGTGAGCAGTGTGTCTGAGACAGAGGTGGGACTTTTGGTGATACTTGTATGATGCCAATGCACACCTCAGTTTCCTGCTGTGATTGGTATTGCTGTGATTCTAAAGAGCAGGAGACATGAGGTGTTTTGTCATGTAGCTGTCATGGGGTGATGTGAATGGGTCATTAAGGACTGGCTGGGAGTAACATACATCAATGGAATACCCGACAGAGACAAGGGAATGATTGTCACCCAGGGCTGCCCAGAGGATTCAGGGGGCCTGGGGTCTTCGGCGGCGTGTCCCCCTTATCTGCTCTGACACTGCAGAGCATTTTCCCCGTGTCCCCCTTACCAGCTCTGATGCCGCAGAGCATTTACGCTGTGTCCCCTGTTCCTGTCCCCCGTCCTGTTTGACTCAGTTTATATAGTAATATTCTCAGCTATACCTTTGCTTAACCAATCATTGTACTGAAATTTAACTAACCAATCCTAACACATTGAAACATAATTCTCTAACCAATTGTCTCCCACTATCCTCAGTAACTTACAGCTAGCAAAGTTAATTATACAGCCGACAAAACCAGTTAGACATCCAGACTGATTAACATTGTAAAAGTGGTGGCCATAAAGATAAAATACAAAAATGAGGGTTTCACAACCACAAGCATTGAGAAGTGATTTCTTGCCAGACAGGATGCTGTCAAATTAGGTTTTCTTTAACCATTTTAAGATCTGTTTCTTTATCTGGTGGTGATGGGCGCTATCGGGACAGGATCGTCTTCCTAACAGCCCAATAGCACCTTATTTCAGTGTGCCTGGTTTGGGATGTGAGGATGTGACCCTTCGCTTCCCAGCTTATGGCTGCCCCTGCTGCTTAGCCAAAGGCCTTAGCCTAAGAACAAGGCTTCAGACGGTCACAGTAAGAGAAGGTCCATTCACAGGCAGACTGTGATTTTGATTCTTTGTTTTCATACTCCTGTAAGTAGCTAAGTGATAAAAATACACCTAAGTTCTTAAAGTCTAGGCTTTACAGACAGGCCTGAATATCTCTATTCTAACAGTGGGGTCTATCCCTTCCCCCATTCTGTGTCTGTCTTGTCTATTCAGATTGTAAATTCTTCAGGGCATGGGCCATCTACTATTCTGGGTTTGTACGTGTCCTAGCACAATGGGGACCCACTGTTAGTTGCTCCTTAGCACTAAGGTAATTCATATGATTTATAATCATAATAACTCTCCTGCCACTTTGAGCCAAGGAAGCTGGTCTTGGGATGTTACTGCTTAAAAATGAGCTGGGGTTAAAACCATGGACTATTCTTTGTGACAAGTTTCCCACAAATTCCACTGACCTCCCTCGTTTTCTTTGCCTGCAGTAGGGTTTCCAGTTTCCAAACCCGATGTGATCTCCCAGCTGGAACGAGGGGAAGAGCCGTGGGTCCCAAACCTCCAGGGCTCTGAGAAAGAAGTGCTTCCAAGAGCTGCCTGCACAGGTGAGGAATTGGTTAAACCAACTCAACAACTGTGTGGGAATGCAGGAAACATTTGGGATGCCCTACAAAGACCCTGTGAGCTCTCCAAGTTCAGGATTGTTCCCTGCAGATGTGGAATCATTATGGCAGATGTCACTCATGGCTTCCCTCCTATTCTGACTGACAACTAGCAGCAGGTCCCTCCCCGATCTCGCTTTCCCCCGAGTGTTCTGGTGAGATGCAGACCAAAACTGATCCCTTCCTCTCTCCTCTGGGAAAGGTTTTGGGGAAAATCAGCTCCTGATAGGTTTGATCTCTCCCACACACATTTTGGATTGTTCATCCCTTTTTCCATTCCTCTCTCTGAGATTTTCTTTCTTTCCGGTGCAGGTAGTGATCTATGTCTGGATTCTCTCCGTCTCCCATCAGGTGATGGGATGGTGAGTGAGAATGAGGAGGAGAAACCCCATCAGGAAGATGCTGAGCAAGGAGAACCACATGGAACTTTATCAGGAAGATCCAAAGGGAATGTTTCCGGGAGTTATGCACTCCCAGAAAAAACAAAAGCCTGTGAGACTCAGGGGAGGCCAGAGGGAAACTTTAGTAGCCACTCAGACTTTATAACAAGCAACAGAATCAACTTGGAAGAGACACGCTACACATGCCATGAGTGTGGGAAAAGCTTCAATCGGAGCTCTGCCCTTATCAGACATCAGACAATCCACAGAGGTGAGAAACCTTATGAATGCTCTGAGTGTGGAAAATGCTTTATCGATAGTTCAGCCCTCATCTCACATCAGCGAATCCACACAGGAGAAGCGCCCCACACATGCTCAGAGTGCGGGAAAATCTTTAGTTGGAGCTCTGCCCTTATCAGACATCATAGAATCCACACAGGGGAGAAGCCCTACACATGCTCTGAGTGTGGGAAAAGCTTCATTCGGAGCTCAAACCTTATCACACATCAGAGAATCCACACAGGAGAGAAGCCCTACACGTGCTCTGAGTGTGGGAAAAGCTTCAATCGGACCTCACACCTTATCAGACATAAGAAAATCCACATGGGTGAGAAACCTTATGAATGCACTGAGTGCGGGAAAAGCTTTAGTCAGAGCTCTGCCCTTATCACACATCGAAGAATCCACACAGGAGAAAGGCCCTACACATGCTCTGAGTGCGGGAAAAGCTTCAAGCACCGCTCCCACCTTATCACACATCGAATAATCCACACAGGAGAAAGGCCCTACACATGCTCGGAGTGCGGGAAAAGCTTTAGTTGGAGCTCTGCCCTTATCAGACATGAGAGAATCCACACAGGGGAGAAGCCCTACACATGCTCAGAGTGCGGGAAAAGCTTCATTTGGAGCTCAAACCTTATCAGACATAGGAAAATCCACACAGGAGAGAAGCCCTAGACATGCTCTGAGTGTGGGAAAAGCTTCAATCAGAGCTCAAACCTTATCAAACATAGGAAAATCCACATGGGTGAGAAATCTTATGGATGCTCTGAGTGTGGGAAATGTTTCTTTAATCATTCAGATCTCATCTTACATCAGAGAATCCACACAGGGGAGAAGCCCTAGACATGCTCTGAGTGCGGGAAAAGCTTCAAACACAGCTTAAACATTGTCTCACATAGGAGAATCACACTCTGAGTGCAGGAAAAGCTTCAATCAGCATTCAAGCCTCATTAGACATCAGAAAATCCACATGAGAGAGAACTGTAATAAATCCCTTCACTAGGGTTGGCCAAAAAAATTTTTTTTTTTAAATCACATTTGCTCATTCCCACATAGTGATTTTTGTACCATCTTCACCGTGGTCTCTCAGCTCCACCAGATCAGTTGCCTGCTTCTGCCTTTTGCAGCTCATCCTTCTTTGGGGTCAGTCCTGTGATCTTTTCTATCAGCTCCTTTCCTTTGAGTCGTAGGAGTGTGTGTCCCTCCAGCCAGGAATGTTCGTCACCTCCAGGTGGGGGGAGAGAGGTTTGATCCCAACAAGCTACACTGAGGCAATAACTACCTGTGCCTGATAGCCACTAGGGCTGTACATGGCGTTGGCTGCTCAAGTTAGTGATCTTAATGTAAAAAATTGTAGAGCAGATGCCGCCCAGGTGCAGTGGTTGGCATTAGCTTTCCCCTTGACCTGACCTAAACTCCATCACTTTCCCTAGTCTCAACAAACCCTGAGCATCACGGTTATACTGTTCCCCCATTTCACAGCAATTGTTAGTCATCGAGTTCTCCCTTGGGGAACCAATTGTTTCATTCCCAGTTGTTCTGATGTTGCTTCAGGTTGTGCTGGGGAGCAGATATTTTTATTATCAATTTCCGCACTTAAACTATATTGAACTATAACAAAGAGCAGGAACAGGGCAGGGATAGGGGAAAATGTCATTTCACCCATTGCAATGACAGATGTAGTTAGGGTAAGTCAGAGGAATTCCCTTATTCCCCATCCTCCTTCAATCCGTGCTAGAACCTAAGAATCCTTTTCCTTTCCCCCGTTGTGGGATGGGAGACTTCCAAAAGTGCTCCCTGTGCTATAGCACATGGCTAAGCTCAGAGAATAAACCCCAAATATCCCCTGAGCTTTGCTTTTTGAATTCTGTGTTTCTGATTACTTCAAGCCGGGGCATTGTGATTATTTACCAGTTTCTCTAGCACTGTTCCTACCACTGTTTCTGTAACATTTTTTGTTTTTTATGGGACAGGGTTGTTATTCCTTTGCCTAACCCCAAGATGGAAGGCCAGGGTGTCTGTTTTCTCTGGCCCCTCCCCAGAGACAAATCTGACATGGTTGCACCTGCCAGGAGCAAACAAAAAGCCCCACCGGTCACACACACACAAAGCAGATAGACACACACAAGACACAGAAGAAACTGAATTATTTGAGCTATCAACATTTCCACTTTCCAACAGCATGTTAGTTCTGAAGGTTGTTTTAATTTATTTTCTTGGAACCAGAAATGGGGAAAGAGACACTGGAGTCAGTGGAATTACAGCAGGAAGGGATAAGTCCCATGATTCATCACTAACAAAAGGCTTTGTAAACAGAGTGATAATGTTACTGAATGGTTTGGCTAACCCTGCAGTTAGAAACAATCAGCTCTACGGGTGGTAAATTGACAGAGGCTCTGCTGCTGATCATGAAATAAAAGCACATTACCTTTAAACAGCTGCTATTTCAGTGCCTCTGGAAGTACAGAAAACAATGATCTGTGTTAAAGGAAAGTTGCCATTTCTCAGAGCCCCAATTTCTATTGTGTGTGTACAGGAAGGTTTGAATGTGTAGCAGGTAGTTTGGTCAAGCTTAGCTATTTTATGTGTGTAACAGGCTCCTGCCCACCTGCAGCAGAGGTTTCAATCACATAGGATGGCAACTTACCGAATGTCACACAAATTAGTCCATCCCTCCCCATGTTCAGTCTCTGACGGGAATGTTCGAATGAGGCAGAGAACTGGGAAAGTATCGCAGTAGGAATACATTAAAAAGTGGGATTAATCAGAGCTGGGCTGCAGACAGAGCCTGTTCTAGAGCTGGTGAAGTGACAGGGACACACTCCCGCTAGTGCCAGCTCTGAAATAACAGCAGAAGCAGATCGAAGAGAATGAGCTCATGTGGGAGCTATGGGCAGCTGCCCTGTCAGTGCATCACTCACCTGGCAGGTGTTACACAAAACACAGCACTTCCCCCCCACTGCCACCACTTCATTATACTGTCCATGGGGCTGTTTGTCCTGCAGGACTTTGATCTCTCTGGGTGGTCCATGGTGATTCATAACAGAGCCATTAGGGGAGCAGGAGTCATCCCAATGGAAATCTCTCCACTTCTTTCTCAGTGTTACCTTCTTAGCCCTGGCTTTGGAGGTGACATTAGCCTTATCCTGTCTTGATTTTAGATAGGATTTTCATCACCTTCTGGGGCTTGGCAGCTTAGAACTTTTGAGGGCTTTTCTCTGCCTTTTTGGTCCCTGCTGCAGTCAGTACATTCTAGACATGGGCATGGTGACCTCCCTGGGGATCTTAACAGCTTTAGCCAGCTTCTTGGTGGCTATTTTCCTGCTCAGAGCCACTGTCGTCTTCTCATGCCTTGTCCTGGGGGCCCAGCTGCTGGTTGAATGGGAAGGAGCCAAAGTGCTGGTGACTTTAGCCCGCACCAAGTTGCCTTTGCTCGTCAGACTCCTGAACCCCAACTGGACGTGGTTCTTGTTCTGCTGCACAGCACAGCCCTGGAGAGGAGGGATCTGCAAATGTACATTCATATGATCCCTTTGTTTAATTGATGAAAACATAAACTAGACACTTAGAGGATTGGAACTGATTTCAGCTGATGGGCAGGTTTGCTAGGTTTTTATGCATTTGGACAGTGAAATGTTGAGTGTTACATTCATTTCAAGCATCCCCGTATTGTGTAGCTCCTGAACATAATGGAGAATGGAAATGAAAATGTTTTCCCTTTTTTTAAAAAAATAAAAGAATAAGGAGAGGCTTATTAGAGGGCACTTGGATTTGAAGCAGGGACCACTTGATCTGCAGTCAAACACTCTACCACTGAGCTATACCCCCATGAGAGCAGATGCTTTCCCCATTGTAGCTGAAGCACATCAGTGATTCCAATAGCAGGGGCAGGTTCTCTCTGGGGCACAGAGATTTTTCAGGGAGTTGGTGGCTCCTTTCTTTCCTCACCCTGGAGTAAACTCAGCTTTTTATTCCATGGTACATGTTTTATGGACTAACAGCAGCAGCTTGAAGAAAGAGGAGAGTGAATATCTCACTCTCAGGGCTGAAGGTGGCCACGTCCCCTCTGTATGGCCGTTGCCAATGCAGGAGAGAAGGTTTCAATGGAATTGAATGCCCTGACTCAGACTAGAGACACAGAAAGGTTTTGCTGTTCGTTGAACAGCAAAGGAAATTGTGTCTGTATGTGAAACTGAGGAGGGACATGAAATGCCCACAGGGTGGCGCAATGCCCTAAGCTAAGGCAGGAGGGTGAAGGAATGGGGCTGAGGAATGACTGAAGTGGACTCACCTGGGATTGAAATGACATTTGTTTGTGTCGGGCAGTGAGAAATGTGACATTAATTCAGATGCAGGGTTGAAGCTTCTTTAGCTGCTTGTAGAACTTGAACTTGATTTCCCAGAAGGGAGAAGGGGAAAGTCTGGGGCGGCCTTTAGTCCCTGGCTGGAACAGTGTATGAAAAAGGCTCCAGAAACGCAGTTGGCAATTACAGGCCACTAAGGCTAATCTCAGTACCGGGCAAATTGGGTGGAATTGTAGAGCCCAATGATTAGACCCATTGGTGAACGGAATTTGCTGGGTGTAGCGGGTGGTTCCCTGCTCCTGCCCTGCGGGGCTTGAAGCGCCCAGGAGAGGGCTGGGGCTGGGGCAAGGAGCCTGGGCTGATTGGGGGAAGCAGGCTCAGCTGTGGCCATGCCCCAGTCAGGCCCAGCTGGCCCCTAGAAGAGGCTGTGAGCCAGGAGCCCAGTCAGTCTCCCTCTGCTTGTAGTGGGAGAAGGGCCTGGCTGCAGGGACCCAAGCAAGACACCTAGAGTGGGAGCAGGGCTGGGGAAGGGCCAGAGGAGCTGGGAGCTCTGGCCTGGAAAGCCCCAGGCTGCAGGCCTGACTATAGGCTGAATAGGTGCAGGGTTGCAATGGGGCAGCCCAGGGGGAAGCAGAGGCGGCAGGTCCAAACCCCTTTGCCTGTGATGAGTGGCTCATACTGCAGTCTGCCCCAGTGAACGGGGGCTGGATGGAGACTGGGCAGTAGCCAAGACTGAGGTGAAGTGGGGATAGTGGGTGGAGATTCCCCTCGGAGGGGGAGACCCAGAACTGGGGGGGTACTGCCAGGGGGTACTGCCAGGGTAAAAGGGGCACTGGGGTCCTGGGAGGAACGGGGCCAGCTGCGGTAAGGCGAATCACCGGCCTGCAGAGGGTGCTCTGATGGCTGGAGAATTAATTCCCAAGATGACCAGCAGGAGGTGCCGCCAGGTGAGCCTGCCCCCGCTTACATTGGGGAAGAATGAACATGGTTTTTGTAAAAGAAAATCATGCCTCACAAATCTACTATAATTCTTTGAGGGAGTCAACAAGCATGTGTATAAAGGTGATCCCGTGGATATAGTATACTTAGATTTTCAGATAACCTTTGATAAGGTCTCTCCCCGAAGGCTCTGAAGCAAAATGGGATAAGATGGAAGGTCCTCTCTGGGATAGGTAACTGATTCAAAGGCAAGAACGAAATGGTCTGATTTTCAGAATAGAGAGAGGTAAATAGTGGTGTCCCCCTGGGGTCTGTACTGGGACCAGCACTGTTCAACATACTCCTGAGTGATCTGGAAAAAGGGGTAAACTGAGGTGGCAACATTTGCAGATGATACAAACCAACTCAAGTTAGTTACGTCCAAAAGAGAGTGCAAAGAGTGACAAAGGGATCTCACCAAACTGAGTGACTGGGCAGCAAGAAGGCAGATGAAATTCAATGTGGATCAATGCAAAGTAATGCACATGGGAAAGCGTCCCAATTCTACATCTAAACTGATGGGGTCTAAATTAGCTCTTACAACTTAAGAAAGAGATCTTGGAGTCACTGTGGATACTTCTCTGAAAACATCTACTCAATGTGCATCGGCAGTCAAAAAAACCAACAAAATGTTGGGAAGTCCTTAGGAAAGGGATGGCTAGTGAGACAGAAATATAATATTGCCTGTCTATGAATCTGTGGTATGCCCACATCTTGAATACTGGAGCTGGTCCCCCATCTCAAAAAGATATATCGGAATTGGGAAAGGTACAGAAAAGGGCAACCAAAATGATTAGGGGTCTTGAACAGCTTCCATGTGAGGTGAGATTAATAAGACTGAGGGGAGTTTTCAGCTTGGAAAAGATGATTAAGGGGGGGCTAGGATAGAGGTCTATAAAATGATGACGGGTTTGGAGAAAGTAAATAAGGAAGTATCAGAGGGGTAGCCGTGTTAGTCTGGATCTGTAAGGAAGTGCTATTTACTCCTCATAACACAAGAACTAGGGGTCACTAAATGAAAGGAGTAGGCAGCAGGTTTAAAACAAACCAAAGGAAGTATTTCTTCACCCAACACACAGTCAACCTGGGGAAATGTTGCCAGAGGATGTTGTGAGGGCCAAGACTATAACAGGGTCCACCAAAGAACTAGATAAGTTGATGGAGGATGGGTCCATCATTGGCTATTAGCCAGGATGGGCAGGGATACAAAACCATGCCCTTGAAGTGTCCCCAGCCTCTGTTTGCCGGAAGCTGGGAATGGGCGACAGGGGATGGATCGCTTGATGATTCCCTGTTCTGTCGATTCCCTCGCGGGCATCTGGCATTGGCCACTGTGGGAGGATAGGATTCTGGGCTGGCTGGACCATTGGTCTGATCCAGTATGGCCGTTCTTATGACTAATAGAAGGCAGTCCCCGCCAGCAATATTTATATTTGGTGCACTGAAAGGGCTAACTTCCCAAAGCTGACCCAAAGGTTTAGTAAAAGTGTTTTGGAGAAAAACACTAAACAGAACAATGCGAATGAAAACTGGGAGGTATTGGTAAGGAGCTTGTTAGATGGGGCATAAGCCACATTGCCTAATTAGCTGAGCTTGCAATGGCCTTCCACTCAACTCCCTGACATTTCTCCGTCTCCAAATGTGGTACCCATTTTAAAACCTAGATCCAATCAATTACAACATGTCCGGGAAGATTCTAGGCATCAATGATCTGATCATTGGGTTGTCGAAGAAAAACTCAGTTCTCGCTTTTTGTTTGGGTGCAGCAAAATCAAATTCTTTATTATTTCTCCAGTAATTACCATGGAGGGAGAGAGTGCCATAGGACACAGGGTCACCCCAGTCCTGGACAGGTCTCTCAACTGGTAAACAATCACAGCAAGCCTTTATACCTTTGTTACAGACAATTTCTAACAATAATACAGACAGTAAAAAGCAACAAATACATTTTGTTTATACATAAGCTTCTCTGCTATCTCACTAGAAAAACAAGACTGCAAGACTGCATATTGCAAGGTCGTAATAACTTTCACACAATTCACTCTGTCTTACATTATCTTGCTTCCTCACGTCACCAGGGTCACAGTTAACCTAACTCATGCTAACTAACATTCATTAAGATCTCTTCAAAACCTTGTTAATTATTTACTGGCTTCCACAGGGTTGATGGCGGTAAACAAGAGCTTCCCATAAGGCTCCCTCCCTCCCTCTTCCCAAGAGCCACCCTCATCCTCTCTCCCCTTTCTGCTCCTGCATCCTCTGCAAACTTTCGAAGATAGATGCCTCGTGATGGCCTTTGCTCATGGGGATGTTGCCTCTTGGTCAGGGTTTTGGCCCTTTTGGGGGGAAGGATGCAGCAGATGGCGTGTGGGGGGGGGATAGCCCAGGGCCTCCCATGGGCTCTGACCCAGGCCATTCTGAGGGCAACACTTCCTACCACCCCCCTATTGTCCTAAGTTCACAGTTTATCACAGGAAGCTCTGAAGGGTGTCAGCTCACTGCTTGGTACCTCTTCTCAGCCGGGTGTGGCATGGTAGCTCTCTCCTTGGGGTGGCAGCTGCCTCTGTTATGCTGACGGATCCAGGTTGGTGACGTGGTGGTGGGCGGGATTGAACCGGGGATCTCTGGAGCTTAGTGTGTGGGCCTCTACAACATGAACTAAAAGCCACCCGGCTGTTAGCGAAGGCTGTATAGAAGACATGTTTTATTGCTCCCTCTAAGTGATCTCGGTCCCACTAGCTGGGACACCCCACCACCCCCTGGAGGTGTGTGAGTTACATACTTCCCCTAGCTGAGGAAGCGCATCCTGAGCTTCGGAGAGTTCCCATCTGTAATCCCGGACGACCCCTGTAACAATGCGACCACTGGCAGGATGCTACTGAGAGTATCAATTCAGGACAAATTGCTTGGAACAGGGCAGTCACAGCCCAAGCCTGGGTGCCCTTTACTATTAAAGCACATCACACCAGCCATGCAGAGAGGACTTTGGTTTTACCTCACTGGTGAATCGGACGTCATACAAGCAATTCCCTCAGCTATTCCAGTTCCCTTCTATCACCACCAGCACCACTCCTTATGGGGATGAATGGTTATGAAAACCAATACCCCAGTAAAAGAAAAAAGGTTCTCTCAAAGGACCAAGCCCCAGATGCAGGTCAATAGATGAGTCAGATCTTACCCACAAATCACGCTCCTGCAAATCCTTTAGCATTGTTATGGAAAAATTGATCCATGTGTTGTGTTTTCAGTCAGATCAGCCTGAGGTCTTTTATTGATTAGAAGCACGCAGGGGAGAGCCGTTATGGAAACGGCCTCCCCGAAGCTGGTTACAGACAGCCTTATAAAGCTTGAAACCACAATCGTAATATGCAAGTTACATACATAATTTCCTTATTATTTTGCTTAAAAAAATTGCAAAGTTAATGCTGATTGGAGCAGGAGTATATTTCTTCCATATTAGGCTTTTCCTGTTATTACTTATCTGTTCTATGCGGTTATGTGTTTACAGTAGAGGATATTACAAAATTGTTTTTCAGTCGGGGACTGTTAGGACTTTCCACTGTCTCCTCCGTGCCCCCCTGCTTGGCTTGTCTGTCCGGCCCTGGCAGCTTGACATGAGGCCTGGGCCTATAAGGCCTTGGATAACACTGGATTTTCCCTTACAACATCTAAAATATGAAGGTTTATTCATAAAAAGAAAGAAATAAAGATGAGTTATAATTTTTAAAGGAATTAATTATACACAGCAATGGCAAAGTTATTGGTTCAGGCTTGTAGCAGTGATGGAATAAACTGCAGGTTCAAATCAAGTCTCTGGAGTCCATCCACAGCTGGGATGGGTCATTCAGTCCTTTGTATAGAGCTTCAGTTTGTAGCAAAGTCCCTCCAGAGGTATGAAGCAGGATTGAAAACAAGATGGAGATGAGGCATCAGCCTTTTCTAGCCTCTTCAAATGTTGTCTTTGCTTTCTTTGTCCCAAGGACACTCTATCCAGCATGTGGCACAGAAAAACCTTCGAGTTCTGTCCATAGGCAGGTCCCTGCAGACCTTGCTGAGTCACAAGGCGTATCTGCCTTCTCTCAATGGGTCGATTGTAGAGCTGATGGTCCTTAATGGGCCATTAAGCAGGCTAGGCAGAACTGACACAAACTTGTCTGGGGTGTTCCCCGGAAGCAGAGCACAAGTTTGAAATAAGGGCAGCATAGAGCCAATATTCATAACGTCAACTACAAAAATGATACACATCTAGAGAGAGCATCATTATAATCAGCCAATCAGAACCTCTCCACAGACCTCTTACACGACAACCTTTCTACAATATTGGCTGCAAATATAGAACAGCGGTCGCAACGGTGATCTATACAGTTACAGATTATGTCAATAACGTCACAGGAGGTGACACGGCATCAGTGAGACTGATACTGGAATACTGCCTCCAGTTTTGGTGTCTTCGTTTGAAAAAGATGTTGTGAAATTGGAGCTGGGGCAGCAAAGAGCCACCAAATGTTCTGAGGACTGGAGAAAAATGCCTTCTAGGGAGCTATGGAAAGAGCTCAACCTGTTTAGCTGATCAAAAGAAGATTGAAAGGTGACTTCACTGAAGTGTTGATGTGCCTTAATGGAGAGAAAAGATTGGGTACTAAAGGGCTCTTGAATCGAGCAGAGAAAGGCCTAACAAGACCCAATGGCTGGAAGGTGAAAAGAGATAAATTCGTATTACAACTAAGGCACAAATATTCAACAGCGAGGATGATTCATCACAGGAACAAGCTACCAAGGAAAGTGGTGGATTCTCCATCTCTTGATGTCATTTCATGAAGACTAGTTGCCTTTCTGGAATGCGTTTGCCCCAAAAATAGCTATTGTGTCATACAGGAGGCCTGTGATATGCAGGGGGTCAGATTAGATGCTCTAATGGTCTCTTCTGGCCAGAAAGTCGACTAATTTCTGAAAAACTGAGTGTAGCATTGGGAGCAGCGTCTGATGTTTCCCTGTCTAGCCGGCTTGCTGCCTAGAACGAACGCTCCTTGAGTGGGGTGATCCACAGGGAGCAGCTCAAACCTGCAAAGTGCCTGGCCAGGGGCAGGACATCGGCACAGCAAGGGAGGGGTGTGGCAGTGACATCACAAAGGCCTTTTGCAGCACCTCAGCCTATTGGTCCAAGGTGGTGGGGAGGTGGTGACCTCACAGAGAGATGCTGACATCAGCCAGGCAGGACAGGGGCGAGGGGCCAGGGAGACCTCAGAGACCCCTGTGGCTTTGCTTCAGCAAGTCTCCTTCTCCAGGTCTCTCTTTGAGGACTGAGGGAGTATTCGGGGTCACGGACGTGAGCGCCAGGAGGAACCTCTTTCGAGTTTTCTCCTTCCCTCTTAGTGATTTTACTAGAAAACAGCCATCCCTGTTTAGAAGGTAAGAGCCTCCTCGAGATCTGAAACCTGTTCAGTCTGATCCATCTGGTGACAGTTGAATTCTAGACATGGAAAACACGAGCGTAAAGGAGGCAGAATTTTATTGCGCACCTGGGATTTTGTAGCTTAGAATTACTGGGGACATCAGGGTTTGTCCTTTTTGTTTCACCTTTTCCTCCATCCCTCCCTCCCTCCTTTCTCTTCGTCTCTTGCTTATTTTGTCCTTTTTCCTGGTGGGTGGTGTGGGGGTGTGGGGGTGTGTGCGTGCGCGCGCGCTCTGCAGCTCCCACTGTGGGAGGTCCACCCAAAAATGTGGGGCTGAAATAGTGCTCAGGCAGTGATCCCCACCAGTGACCTGGGCCATCCTTTGGGCTCTCTGGTGAGAACCCTCAGCCGCCCGTCCTCAGTCTCTACCCTGATTGGCTGAGCAGGGGGTTATTGACAGGGAGGAGACTCAGGTCCTTGTTGTTCTCTTTTAAGACCAAGGAAATAAGTCAGAACCAGTTCTATCTTTGATGAATTTTGCTGCTTCTCTGCATTAATGGACTCTGAGCAGTTCATGATTCTCTCTAACATTGCAGTTCTCCTCAAATACTTGCTGAATAATTCCTGTGCACTGTTGTTGGTCTGGAGCTCATCTGAGAGCACTTTATTCAGGTCATTCAATGTCTGAAATTCAAGATCCGATGGTCAGTTTGAAAATCAGGGTTCTTGGGTCCTATTCCCAACTCTGCCACTGACTGGCTGTGTGACCTAAGACAAGTCAATTTTTCTTTCTCAGAAGTAGCTTCTCCCTCTTTCAAGTAGGGATAATAATGATCTGCTCCTACCTAGCTCAACACACTCACTCTTCCCCAGCACACACACTGTCTCTCCCCACACACAAACAGTCTCTACCCTGCCACGCACACTGCAGTTGAAAAGCAGCTGGTAATCCAGTAAAATGCCCGTGAAACAGTGGGAGAGAGAAACCTGCATCATGTGATGCTGTACCAGCCCGTGAGGCATTGCAAACCCTTCCCAAAACACCCTGCAGCCAGTTGCACAGTGGGATAGTTACCACTGCTCTCTGTTGCCATCCACGAACTGCTAGCATGGATGTGCTCTGGTGACACAAGGGGCATATTCAATAGCTGTTTAGTTAAAACACTTTAACTAAAGCAGCAATGCCGGGGGGGGGGGGTGTTGGTGGCTTCTTTGTTTCCTCACCCTGGAGTAAACTCAGCTTTTTATTCCATTCTTGATGTTTCATGGAATAACAACAGACGACCAAAGAAAGACGTGGACAGGGTGGGTCTCGGGGAGGGGCAGAGAGTTTCGAGCGGTGGGCAGAGCAGGTCTCGGAGGTGGGGGTAGTGGGCAGGGCAGGTCTCAGGGGAGAGGCACAGAGGTGTGGGTGGTGGGCAGGGTGGGTTGCAGGGACGGGTCAGAGCGGTGGCGGCTGGTGGGCAGACCTTGTGGTAGGGGGTGGAGAGGCACGAGCAGCAGGCAGGAAGGCCTTGGGGGAGGAGAGGAGCGAGCGAAAGGTGGCTCAGCCGTCCTCAGCCAAAGAGGAAGAGCGGGAGGTGGGATGTGGCCAAACAGGAGCAAGGGGGGAGCACAGGGGGGGCCTCAGAGAGAGGAGAAGGGTGGGGGGGGGCAGTGCCATGGTCTGGGCACCAATGGGCCCCCCACTTCTAGGGAGCTTCCAGCGTTCACACCCAGCCTCCCCAAATGCAAGAGCCATGGGCCACCTATTCTCTTCATCTTCACTAACCAAGCCCCTCCCCAAGCTATGTTGATGGGAGAAGCCCTCCTGTTGGCACAGCGCTATCTGCACCGGGGTTAGGCTGATATAACTGCATTGCTTAGGGAGGTAAATTTTTTACACCCCTGAGTAATGTAGTTACACCGATCTAATTTTGTAGTGTAGATCTGTCCAAAGAACCTTGGGAGTAAAACTTCACCTGCTCCTCTGCTTTACTGAATCCAAACACCAGCAAAGCTTGTCAGGCCCAGATGGAGGTTGGCAGAGAGTCAGGTGTGTGCAGACATGATCCCTTCAGCAGCTGTAGGCACCATGGTTTAGCTCGCTAAAACCACTGTTTTGTATACAGGGGATCCTGGGTTCAAGTTCCAGTGGTACCTTACTGAGTTGCTTTTGGGGCACCTGGTATTGGCTACTGTCAGAAGACAAGATTCAGAGCTAGATGGACCTTCGGTCTAGCCTAGTGTGGTTTTTCTTATGGTTTAAATTACACTCACAGGCACTGAGGATAGAGTTACTGAAAGTTTAGGAGTTAGGAGATAGGTCAGTGGTCCAGTCCCCTCACAGACAACCCCGTCCCTCTGGGACAGGGGCAGGTCTGAGCTCTCACACCAAATGCTCATTGTGGCTGCCAGAATCTGGGGGCAGCTCGTTTAGTTTATGCCGAGGGTTGAGTCCTGTTTTGTGCACCGTGTCTGAGAATGAAAATCCTAAACCGCCCTTTGAAATAACAAAAGCAGCAGGACGTGTTTCTGTCCCTGCCCCAGAGCAGACAGACCAATGGAGAAATGCCATGAGTCCAGGGTAATACTCCCCTGCAGTTTTACCATTTCCACTTGCTAAATTCCCTCCCAACCTTCTGGGCTCCTGGAGCAGGGGACTGAGCCTGAGCCGAGACACGGACACTGCAACTTTACAGCCCAAGCCGCATGACCCTGATTAATGTGACACGGGCCAGTCATGAGTATTTCATTGCACTGGAGACGTAGCCTAATGTTATGTCTACACTGCGATTAACACACCCAGGGCACCTGTCGCAAAGCCCGGGTCAGCTGACTCAGGGTTATGGGGCTTGGGCTGCAAGACTATAAAATTACAGTGCAGACAGATGGGCTTGAGCCCAACCTCTGAGACCCCACGAGGGGTGAGGGTTTCCAAACCCAGGCTTCAGTGTGAACAGAAATATCTGCACCACAGTTTTTAGCCTCTCAGCTTTAGCTTCATGAGCCCACGTCAGATGGTCCAGGCCAGCCAGGCTGCCATCTTTATCCCAGGAGAGATGGACTCTAAGGGTACGTCTCCATTGCAATGTCAGCCCAGGTGTGGCACGCTGTGCTCAAAGCAGCACCCTGGAAGCCCCATATTCACCGCTCTCATATACTGATGATACGGTTTGTACAAAGTCTGCCTGGTGAGGTATCATTTCAAAAGTCTTGGTCTGTTGAACATTACTATTGTGTTGGATTGTGTGCGTAGCATTGGCTGGGAAGTTTTGCTCTGTGAGTGTTACTGAGATGAGGTTGGGAAATGCCCACCACCAGCCTTTCAGGTGTGACAATGGAGGAGCCAGACTCACTGCTGGCCCATTAAAGGGATCCACACTCCCAAGGACTATCCCAGGAACCGTGTACAATGCAGACTTCTCCGAGATAGCACAGCGACAATGGACACTGCTTGACTCACATCGTAGCAAAGGTACTTCCTAGCAAGTTGGAAGAAACTATGAAAGGTGGGGTTGAGACATTATGAGTTGGCCTCTCTCCCCCACAACTCAACACCTGTAAACACATCTGGAGGACAAACGCTGTTAGGTGTGAGAAGTATAAACTGTTCAATATGTTCAGTTAGTTGGTTAATAAGATGTTTATGAAGTAAATTGAAATTTAATGTGGATAAATGTAAAGTAATGCATATTGGAAAAATAACCCCAACTATACATACAACATGATGGGGGCTAATTTAGCTACAACGAGTCAGGAAAAAGATCTTGGAGTCATCGTGGATAGTTCTCTGAAGATGTCCACGCAGTGTGCAGAGGCGGTCAAAAAAGCAAACAGGATGTTAGGAATCATTAAAAAGGGGATAGAAAATAAGACTGAGAATATATTATTGCCCTTATATAAATCCATGGTACGCCCACATCTCGAATACTGTGTACAGATGTGGTCTCCTCACCTCAAAAAAGATATTCTAGCACTAGAAAAGTTTCAGAAAAGGGCAACTAAAATGATTAGGGGTTTAGAGAGGGTCCCATATGAGGAAAGATTAAAGAGGCTAGGACTCTTCAGCTTGAAAAAGAGAAGACTAAGGGGGGATATGATGGAGGTATATAAAATCATGAGTGATGTTGAGAAAGTGGATAAGGAAAAGTTATTTACTTATTCCCATAATACAAGAACTAGGGGTCACCAAATGAAATTAATAGGCAGCAGGTTTAAAACAAATAAAAGGAAGTTCTTCTTCACGCAGCACACGGTCAACTTGTGGAACTCCTTACCTGAGGAGGTTGTGAAGGACTATAACAATGTTTAAAAGGGGACTGGATAAATTCATGGTGGCTAAGTCCATAAATGGCTATTAGCCAGGATGGGTAAGAATGGTTTCCCTAGCGTCTGTTCGTCAGAGGATGGAGATGGATGGCAGGAGAGAGATCACTTGATCATTGCCTGTTAGGTTCACTCCCTCTGGGGCACCTGGCATTGGCCACTGTCGGTAGACAGATACTGGGCTAGATGGACCCTTGGTCTGACCCGTACGGCCTTTCTTATGTTCTTATGTTAAATCACTGGCTTTAAAATAAGATCCCATCTGGAGCATATGAACTATTAACCCCTGGACTCCATCTCTGAGAGGGGACTTGTTTACCATCAGGACACAGGCTCAAACCAGTCCAAACCGGTTTTTCCCGCCAAAACCAGCCCTCAGCGTTCCATCTCCTCAGCATTTTTCCCGCCACAGAAGTGATATAAGGACATGCTGAGCGCCTGCGCGGGGCCGTCCCCCCCCCCCCCAGCGATGGCCCCTCCACGGTCGGGTCTACCCAGTGCTCCCGAGCCGGAGAGTGACGAACCCCCTCGGTCCCGCCGTGAGACTGAGGAACAGGAGGCCTGTCACCCCCATTCCTGCCGTCCTGCATCCCTGGTGTCCAGCCTCCCACAGGGCCTCCCTGCCAGCGACGAAACCCACCCGTCGTCTGGACTCCCCAGTGCTCCTCCTCAACGGCTCTAAACCAGCCGGAGAGTGGAAGGTCCTGGGCCTCGCGCCGGCCCGTGGGACCCGCTGCACCTGCACAGGGGGGAAAGGTTTCTGTGCTGGGACATCGTTTAGTCTTTTCCGGTTTCCAAGGGAGGGTTTCTGGGCCTGAGTGTTAAGCTCCCAAAGCCAGTCGCTGTTTGATTGGATTCATTAAGTTTGCATTTTTGCTTCTTCCCCCAGTTTTCTGTACCTTTACCCTGACTACACTGACCTTTGTTTGTGCCAAACCACCTTGTTGCCTCTTTATTTTATTGACAGCTCACAAGGAGGGAGGCTAAATCCACTGGTGATAGAGACAGGAGGGAGTCGAGTTTGTATCTCCTGAGAAAAGGGGCGTTTTCCTTTCCTATTTCTCCCCTGCCACTTCTAACGTTTTCCTTTGAAGCGCTGCCTTATTCCCCTGGAGGTCACAGAGGGGACGTGGCCACCTTCCCCTCTGAGAGTGAGATATTGGCTCGGCTCTTTCTTTACGCTGCTGCTCTTAGTCCATGAAACATCAGGGATGGATGCAAGGCTGAGCTCACGCACCAACCCCCTGAAACATTTCAGTGCCCCAGAGAAATCCTGCCCCCGGCTATTGGCATCATCTGGTGGCCTCTGGGTGACTGGGCAGTGCTAAGATGTAGCCACTTCTGGGGTGGATCCAGGGTGGCCATTATTTCCTAGTGACAGGCCATGGAAATTTCTTACCTATTCTGTCCCTCCAGGCCTTCCATACTCCAGTTCAAGAGACTTCCCCCAGGGCTCCCTCTGCCTGTGTGACTGGCCAGCAGGGGGCGGTGGTCACTTTCTATCCACTTCTCAGGCACTGTGAGGTAACAGTGTTGCTGGGTGGGGGTGGGGCTGTGTGGGGAGGTAGCAGCGGAAGGGGGATTGTGGTGGGGGAGGCCTCTGGGTGGCTGGGCAGGGGGTACCCTAGTGAGGTTGGTGGGTTCTGGAGGTTTGGGGTTTCAGGGGGTGGCTGTGATGTGCCCAGCCCTGAGGCTGTGGGTCCTGGAGGTGGGTATCGCTGGGGGCCTGGTAGCTGCAGAACAGCCGGGGTGGGCGTCTCTTGGGGAGGCGGGACAGGGGGTTAGAGGGAGCCTGGTGCTGTGCCAGGGGCTCTGTCTGGGCTTCCCCCGCAGACTCCTGGGATCGCTGCCCTGCCCAGTGCACAGAGTGTGTGTGGGAGAATCCCCGGCGCTAGGCCAGGGGGTGCCCCTGTAAAGCATCAGGGGATCCCGCAGGGGGGCGGAGGGGGTGCCAGGCAAAGGGCAGGGCAGATCCTGCTGGAGGGCGGGGGGGGGATCCTAGGCAGGCAATGAGGGACTGAGTTCCCAGTGGGGGGGGTCCCTTTTGGGGGGTCTCTGGCTGTTGGGGTCTTTTGGTGGGGGGAACCCTTTGGGATTCCCAACCTGGCAATGATGGTCTGGTGGGGTTCTCTGGCCGGTGGGGGTCTGAGGGGTATCTGAGCTCCCTAGCCAGGGACTCTGGGGGCTGGGTCCCAGGGAATATCTGGGGGGGGCGTTGGCTGGGGCTCTGGGGGCTGCTCCTGACCCATCTTCTTCTCCGTGATTAGCTTATACCAGAATCCTGGCTCCAAGCACTGCCCGACATTCCCCGGCCAGGTCCAGTCACTGTGATAACTTTCTAGCCACTTATCAAACACTGATCAGAGGGGTAGCCGTGTTAGTCTGGTTCTGTAAAAGCAGCAAAGAATCCTGTGGCACCTTATAGACTAACAGACGTTTTGTAGCATGAGCTTTCGTGGGTGAATACCCACTTCGTCGGATGCAAGAGGTGGGAGTTCCAGTTCCATTCTCCTAGATTGTCCAGTCCTTGTCCTGGATCTGGGGGTGAGGGAGGTGGGAAGGGGGTCAGCACTGCCGCACAATGGTCCCTTCCACAGCGTTCTGGACTCATTCTTTCTGAACTCTGGTTTCATTGAGACCATTGTTAATCCAGAGTCACTGTATGGAAAGACAAGGAGTGACTCCGGATCGACAGTGGGGCAAATGAGATCAGCAATTCTCCCTGTGAGGAGGGGTTCTCATTAGCTGCTCTCCCCAGAGAGCTAAAGGAGGGAAGCTGCTCAAACGCTCTGTCCCTCTCTGCTCAGGATACTGGGGTTCAGCTTCCTGGGTCAGACGCTGCAGCCTCCATTGTGATCTGGGAGACCAGGCTTAGCAGCTGCTGCTCCCCCAGCGGGGTTCTGTGCTGGGAAGTGACCTGAATTAAAGCTGCTTCTCTGCCCGGCCCAGGGGATGACTTTCTCCAGCTGGTCCTAGCCCCCTAGGGCAGCCCTGGGCCCTGTTAATACTAAATTCTGAGCCAGAGTCTCCAGGTAACTGAAAGACCTCAGGGAAAGTGCTGGGGACTGGCAAGAAAGTGACTCTGCACAAACAGCCCCTCCTCATTTCTCCTCCCTGTAGCAATTGCCAGGAAAAAATCCAGCCTTGGGAGAGCAAAGCCCCCAGGAATGGGACTGTCCCAACCAGAGGGGCAGGGAGAGAGGACAGGGGAAGGAGAGACTGAAAGGGGCAGTGGGAGAAATGAGGGGGGAGAGATTTCTAGCTCTCTAGTCCACCCAGAGACATGTATTGCTGCATCCCTGGGCAGAACCACTTTCCAGTGAACAAGCAAAGGATCAGAGAGAGGAAAAGCCAGTTCCTGACTCCATATTCCCCCTGCTGGGGTGTAGCTGCCGTGGGGTCAGTGTCTGAGGGAATCCCCCACAGTGACTCCTTTGGTTCTGCTCTTTTCTAGCCTTGTGTTCAGAGACTTTGTTAGGGGGTGAGGGGAGGGAGAAGGGAGGTTAAAAATGTGTCTGGGCTTAGCTGGCAGGAGGGACCAGGTCTACATTGTCATAAACAGATTTAGCATTTCCCAGCATGGCAGAATCTAGGGTGTCTGTCTGCAGGGAAAGGGCCTGGGGGAATTCTGATGTGAAATTAACTAAAACCGGTTCTGAAATGCCCACAACTGCCCTTCTCCCCCAGACAGGCTGCAGAATGGCGTCCATGTTTTGCTCCAGGTCATCCCAGCCTGACGTGGGACAGGGAAGAGAAATGGCTGCAGTGGAGTCAGTTCAGGTAGGGGGGTTGCTGGTGGGTTCCTGCTGGAGGAGAGGGACAGCAAATACACCGGAGATGGGAAGGTTTGCACAGTCTGGTCTGGAGGTTGGAGCGGGGCAGGAAATTCACAGGGTGGGGAAAGGAGGAGGCCAGGGTGTGGCAAACCTGCTGGGAGTTATTTAATAAGTGGCCTAGATTCTAGGAACAGACCCAGGAGGTTCGGAGGTGGAAATGCCCTAATTTGTGAAGAAAGAAAATAGCCCACCTACATGGAGCTAGTCAAACTGACCAGACTCCCAGGGCTGGAGCCTGAGCTCACTAACCAGCGGCTGCTGTGAGATATGAAGGGGGCATCCATGAGTCAGGCTTATTGGAGCTGCCTCTCCCTTCATATCCTGCTCCTCACAATGAGGAGGTTATTGGGCTTCCTACCAGGGAGCTCTCCCTGGACCCTGCTAGGGGCTCCATCTCCTGTATCAGTCGGTGGCTAGTAGGTGTGTGATGGATCTGCTGGGAGAGACAAGGCGCTCTCTCTTCGTCCCCTCACCCTGGTATTTGCTGGATACTCTGAGCGGGGTCAGGGTGGGACTCTGTTGAGTGGGATCCACCCACAGCTTCCATTTGATTTGCTCCTCTCTGCCACAAATAGTGGGGCTGTGAGTGGGGAAAGAGGTCCTGAGTGTTGGACTCTTGCTCTTCCAGGGGCCGGTGACCTTCGAGGAGGTGGCTGTGCATTTCACCAGGGAAGAGTGGGCTCTGCTGGACCCCGCTCAGAGAGCCCTCTACTGGGATGTCATGCAGGAGAACTATGAGACTGTGACCTCACTGGGTAAGGGTTCCTGTCCCCTCGGTTCTTGGAAGGGGAAATGAAGAGATAAGGTTCACGCCAGCCCCACAATGCCACCTCTACTCTGTCCTGTTTCAGCATCACCCCAATATGCCAGTGACACAGACACACTACCAGAGACGCTCCCCTGCTGCAGAACACTTTGGGAACAGAGCACAGGAGCCGTATCGCACAGTGTCAAATAGCTCCTGTTTGCTCAAGTGAAACTGGGGGTTAGGTCTGGCATAACTGTTCCATACCCCTAATCATTTTTGTTGCCCTTTTCTGAACCTTTTCCAATTCCAATATAACTTTTTTTGAGATGGGGCGACAACATCTGCATGCAGTATTCAAGATGTGGGTGTATCATGGATTCATTTGCTGTTTTTACAAATATGATATATGATATATTCTGTCGTATCTATCCCTTTCTTAATTATTTCCAACATTGTTTGCTTTTTTTCACTGCTGCTGCACATTGAGTGGATGTTTTCAGAGAACTATCCACAGTGACTCCAAGATCCATCTCATGAGTGGAAACAGCTAATTTAGACCCCATCATTCTGTATGTATAGTTGGGATTATGTTTTCCAATGGGCTGCACTATGTGCTATCCTGACATCTAGCACTGCTGAGATCCTGCATTCAGTGATATCCCTGCTCTTCCTGTTCCCTTTCTCCACTGAACCCCACCAGACCATGCTTCCTGTTTCCAGCTTCCCCAGGACACTCTCTCTGTTTCTGAACCTCTCGGTGCATCCTTGAATGCTGGCTGGGAGTATCCAGACAGGGGAGCTCCAGCAGCAGAACACTGAATCTCACCCAGGATTACAGATGACACAACTCCTCACTGCTCTGGATTGCACCCAGCATGTGAAAATGGCCTAGGTTGGTAGTGACATTTCTTGAGACATGGAGAGTCTTGCTCCCATATCACCAGGTGTAATAACGATAACAGGAAAGGCCGAATATGGAAAACTGATTGTTCAGCTTGCTTTTGACCTGCATCATATTTTGCAATATATTCCAAATGAGGTAATTAACGTGCAACGTATGTGTCGTTGTTTGGGGTTTTTAGCTTTAAAAGGCTTGTGTGATTTTTAGCTCAGGGGGACAGTATTCCAATAGCTGTTGCCCCCTGCGCACTTTTAACCAAGAAAAGAGCCTCAGGCTGAGCTGATTCAAAATCAATCGTGTGGTCGTTTTCCCCAACAGCTTCAAGAGGTCCCTGTGATGGAATGTAAATGTCTTCTTCACACCTTCCCCCTGCAGGAGAATGGCTGTTTGACCAGCTGTTTGCCTTGCTGTCTCTGAGGAACTGCTCTGTGGGTGTTCCCCAGAATTGTAACATTTTCAGTAATCTCATACTGTAAAATCTCATAACTTTACATACAGTGTTACTACACATTTTAACAGGAGGATAATATTCAGTAGGTTATGCATTTTCAAATGATACCTCACAAGCCATACTGTGTACAAAATTGATCATAATTTTCTAGAAGAGTGAATACAGGGGTATAGACAGACACAGTGTCTGTGTGTGTGTTCCCAGCAGATATGTGGGTATTTCAATCCCTTATAAGCACAGTGCTCGGCATCTTCAAGGCCCTGGGGAACTGGTCCTGGGAATTCACTGGTTTACCAAGTGTGACACTGTATGGAATTGTGAGACACTTTGGTATTAATAATAAAATAATATTATAATCTGATAAAATTGCAATGAATCCTGCTAGATATGCCATGCCAGGTGTCAGTGAAAATGTTATGATTTGCCAAGTATGATAATATTGTTTCTATGTTTGTATCACCTTTGTATTGTGAGTTATAGATATGTAGGGTATATCTGTATTTCCAGACTTGTGCAGTGTTTCTGTGTGACACCCCCAGACATATTGGCATCAGCACTGCCTAGCCTGTTTGATGGCCCATTGACGATCATCAGCTGTACAATGAGCCCATGGAAAGGACCAAGGGGATACACCTATTGAGTCAGCAAGACATGCCGGGGTATGCCTGTGTAATGAGAACTCCAAGGCTTTTCCATGCCATGTGCTGTGAATCTTGTGTTTGGAACACAGGAAGTACAGGCCACATGGCAAAAGGAATATAAAGGGCAGCTGCATCATCTCCATTTTGTCTTCAATCCCCCTTCCTACCTCTGGAGCAACTTCTCTACAAACTGAAGCCTTGAACAAAGGACTGAATGACCCATCCAAACTGTGGATGTGTTCCAGACGGACTTTCAAGCCAGCTACTCACCAATACTGCTAAGAACCTGATATATCCATTTTGGAATGTATCTGACTGCGTTCCCATTTAACTTCTTTCTGTCTTTCTTTCATTTAAACCTTTAGTTTAGATGTTAAAGGATTGGCTGGAAGGATGGAATTTTGGGTAATATCCAAACCTATACTGACCTGGTGATGTGGCTGACCCTTTGGGGTCAGAGGAACACTGTTTATGTGAGCAGAGTTTTTAAATAACCTCTCACTCTACTGGACCTAGTTGCTGATTAGGAGTCAGAGAACAGGGATGCAATAAAGGGGGCCGTGTGATTTCTTTTTTCAGCTTCTCGATTACCCGCGTGGGTGATCAGAAGCACAGTTGGTGACTGGTCGGTGAGTTTAACTTCAGTGTTAACCAGCAGTTTTGGGAGCATCTGCTCTCCCTTTTTCAGCCTGCCCTAACTTTGGCATTTTCAGTGAGAACTGCCCCTGGCCCACCAGGTCACACTAAGCACTGAAGTTAAATGAATAGAATGTTTTTTTTATGACCAAGTCTTATGAAATCAACTGAACTCCTTTTGTTTTCTTTCATCTGAGCAGGGTTTCTAGTTTTCGAGTGTGATGTTATCTCCCAGCTGGAACAAGGGGAAGACCCATGGGTCCCAGACCTCCAGGGTTCAAAGGAAAGAGAGATCCTGAAATCTCCCTGCACAGGTGAGGAAACATTAAACCACCTCAGAATCTGTAAGTGCCTGAAGGAAACATCTGGGATGCCCAACAAAGCCCTTGGGGAGGTCTCTCAGTTCATTATTATCCCTTGCAGGGGTCGTATCCTCAGGGTAAATATAGTTCATGGCTTCCTATAGATCCTAGCAGACACCAGGCCGTAGCTTCCTTCCTTCCCCCTGCGTATTTGGATGGGATGTGAAGGCTGAATTCATCCCCCTCCTCTCTCCTATTTGGGGGAAGAGTTTGGGGGAGTTCAGCTCCTGATTTTTATTTGACCTGTCTTCAGCACTTGTTTTTGTTTGGTCTTCCCCTTTCCATCCCTGTTTGGAGTTTCTGTCTCTATCACAGCAGGTGATGCAATGGCATGTGAGAAAGAGGAGCAGAATTCTCAGCCTGAAAATGTTGAGCCAGTGGGTAAAAACAGAGCATTATCGCAAAGATCGAAAAGGAATGTGTTCAGGAGTCATGAGCAGGGAAAATCCTGGGAGATTCAGCACAGACCAAAAACAGATCAAGGAAACCAGCCAGGGAAGAAAGTGGATAAATTTATTTCTTCTTGGGGAACTCAGAAGATCCTCATGGAAACCACAACACAGCAGGATATCCTCAGGCGAAAGAGAAAAAATACATGCAGTGAGTGTGGAAAAACCTTCTCTCACAGCTCAGCCCTTTCTGTACATCAGAGAATCCACACAGGGGAAAGGCCCTATGAATGCACTGAGTGCGGGAAAACCTTCAATCGCAGTTCGCACCTTATTAGGCATCAAACAATCCACGGAGGAGAGAGCCCCTAGGAATGCCGTGAGTGTGGAAAATGCTTCACTAGCAGCTCAAACCTTAGATTTAATTTACTCTGGTTCCTCAACTGTTGCTACAGCTCTACTACCCATCAGTCCAGAAACTGAGAGAAATGGAGAGTTCCAACCATTGTCCTTTTAGTATCTTATTGTTCCTCTCTCTGTTTTTTGTGCTGGCCTTTCTATTCCATCATTTTCTGCCTTTGTTTAGTTGGTAACAGTTGGTTTCCATCACTCACGTTTGTGTGTTTAAATCTCTATCCGTTGTTAAATAAATTTTTTGCTTGTTCGATAACTGTACTCAGGTGCTGTGTGAAATACAGTAGCAATGGTCCACAGTAAAACTAGTAACCTGGGATACTTGGGGAAGAGAGGATCTGGGATTTCATCGAGTATCTGGTGATCCAGGCTGGACCCCAGAGAGGGACACATTGAAGGAACTCAAGGGTTAAGGTGGCTGCTGTAGCTCAGAGGAGGGTCCTTGACTTCCAGCAGGCTGGTGAGTTTGGTCACTAACATCCAGCTGCCAAATGCAAAACTCCCTCTTCCTTGTGGCAGGTGGCAACAAGGCGACTTACAGTCCTCAGCACCCTGAGAAGGGTCACAATGTGTCTCTATGTTGATCCACCTGTCAAATTCACACAGGGAAAGCTCCCGATAGCACAAAACTCTGCCCTATGAAATCATGGAACATGTGCTCTTTGCTCTGTGAAAGCATGTAAAGAATCCAAGCGCTGGAGGACAGGGTTTGGGTCCAGAGTGACCTAGACAAATTGGAGGATTGGGCCCAAAGAAATCTGAGGAGGTTCAACAAGGAGAAGTGCAGAGTCCTGCACTTAGGACGGAAGAATCCCAAGCACTGCCACAGACTGGGGACTGACGGAGTGAGGGGGGATTTGATAGCAGCCTTCAAGTACCTGAAAGAGCAGCAGTGTGGGCTTTCTCCTGGCCACTTTTGCTGGGCTGGGCAGGCAGCCTGGAGGCCTTTCTAGAAGAGAATTGGGAAAAGAGTTAGAAAAACCAAGGTGAAAACCAGAACCTCAGGTTTAGACTCATTCATTTATAATATTAAATCTTCAATTCTAGTGTCACAGTCAATACAATTGCTTCAGCCTGATTGTAACAGGGCGGTACTCATCCCTGCGGCGCCTCCTGCTGGTGACTCATGGAATTAGCTCAGTCCAGCGCCAGAGCGCCCTCTGCAGGCCAGTGATCCACCTGTTCGTCTGGCCCCCGTGTCCCTCCCTGGACCCGGTGCCCCTTTCTCTGGGGTGCTGCCCCCTGACAATAACCCCCGTCTCTCTGGGTCTCCCCTCCTTAGGGAACCCTCACCCTCTATCCCTACCTTGCCTCAGTGTATGGCTACTGCCAGTCACTGTCTAGCCCCCCACTCTGGGCAGACTGCAGTCTCAGCCAACTCATCCCTGGCAAGGAGGGTTTGGACCTGCTGCTTTGTCCTACCCCTGGGCCGCCCTCTGCAACCCACAGTACCTATCGGCCCACTCCTAGGCCGCAGCCTGGGGCTTTCTAGGCTGGAGCTCCCCGGCTCCTCAGCCTTCCCCAGCCCTGCTTCACTCAGGTACCTGGTCTCTCTTTCCCAGCAGCTAAGCCCATCTCTCTCTGAAGGCAGAAGAGAGACTGTCTGGGCTCCTAGCTTCCCTGCCTTTTATAAGGCCCTGCTCCTCAGTTTGGGGCGTGGCCCCCAGCTGCAGCCACTTCCCCAATCAGCTCAGCTCTGTCAGGCCACTTTTAACCCCTTAAAACCTCGGAGCAGGGTCCACCCTGCTACACTGATAGTTGCCCAAAGGGAAACTTAACTTCTCTCCAAGGGGAGTGGAGAGAAAGCACTTTTCAGAGTCCAAGAGAGACAAGGCGGGTGAGGGTAAGAGCTTGCAGAGGACCAACCTCTGTTGGTGAAAGAGACAAGCTGTGGAGCTATCCCAGCACCCTTCTTCAGTTCTGTGTAGCCTGGAAGGTCGTCTCCTCCATAACCAGCAGTTAGAACATAAGAACAGCCACACTGAGTCAGACCAGTTCATCTAGCCCACTCTCCCGAGAGTGGCCAATGCCCGGCACCCCAGAGGACCCCTGGGACCAACATGGATACACCACCACCACAAACAAGGTTAAAAGTCAATGCACATGGGAGAAGGATCTTGTGTTTCATTCCTTATGTCCTAGTCCCATCGTGTGGCCATTTCCTTTTCTTTTCTGTTAAAAGCTTTGGTGTTTTGCACAGAAACATTATTTCCCCAGGAGAGACCCAGGAGTGGGGGCTGCATTCCTGTGCCAAACAGTCACTGGAAGGGGGCAGACAAAGGCCTTTAGGACGAGGCGTCCCTCACTGTCAAAAGATCATCTCCCTCCTGCAGGTCACTGACAGCCTGAATTCGTTCCTTATCCTCCCAGAGTCTGGGGGCTGGAATCAGCACTACCCAGCCCCTCCGTATGTAGCAGGAACAAACACAAACCTGGTCTTTAAAACAAGCTGTCCCCTTCCTTCTCAGGGAAGATTTTTCTGTGATTGAAGTTGAGCTTCAGTTCCCCTCTCCCAGGGGTGGGGCAGGTGTGGGGCCAGCTCCCAGTGAGATCTGTTTTCACCATTGCCCCCTTTCAGTCACTCTGGGATCCTAACTCTGCTCCCAGCTGTCAGGCAGCTTCCAGCCCATCCACTCTGTTCATTAACTTCATGGTCATGTGTCACCCCCTTTGCCAGCGCACAGAGCCTGCAGGAAAGCTACTCCTGCCAGATGCATTGGTGGTATAGTGGGGTGTGTAGGTGTTTTCCAAGCAATTCATCTGGGTTTGATTCCCAGCTAATGCAATAATGGCTTTTCTCTTCTGTTGTTTCCTCATCTGGAAGTGGTTTAATTTCAGTCACATTGTGTTACAATCACATTATCTATAGAATGAGACAAAAAATGTGTCAAAGTCCAGCAGGTCATACAGGATGGAGGCACACAAGGGGCTGGAATCTGTCATCTGAGAAAGACAGAACCCTTGGAAACCTGCATCTCCCATCCCCCGGCCTTGTGTCTTATGATTCCAGCTGTGTGAGCTGTTTGTAGGATGTTCCGGCACAATGGGGAAATGAAGTTTTGAGTCAGTTTTTGCTCCTGCAGATTCCTTTGCTGTTATAATTATAATGACATGAACAACAGGGAGGCAAAATAAACATAAACCCCAAATTGCAATACAGGTGGGGAAAGAGACGATCACGGTTAAGCCAAACACATCAAAATAAAAATTAATACTAAAAAAGGGGAGAGGGGAAGAGATCAGGTATGTGGAGATCCCCTTGATATTTGAACTCAAATTGTTAGAATCAAAGTTCAGACTTGACACTGGAAAACTACCTGTCTCTCTGAACACCTGTGATGAGCAAGATGGAGTTGGGACACCTGTTCTGATTCAATCATTTATTGTCTCTCTCTTCTCTCCTTCTTCTCCCCCCAATTCCTCGTCTCCAATGTCTCTGCCTTTCTCCTCTTGCTCCCTCTCCCCTGCCCTTTCCAGGAACTCACAGTCTACAGCATTTAGGACAAGCCAGAGCTCCCATGTTCTGCACATGAGCCTGTGTCAGAGGACATGTGACCCCGGTCAGAACCAGTCACCAGATCAATATGACCCTTTATGGGCGACTTCTCTGCCTGCTCTGCAATTTACATCTCCCCCCCTCCCCGCAAACAGGGTGGGGTACAGCTCTGACTGAGAGGCCTAACAGGAGAAATTTCAGCCCAAAGACAAATTTGTGTGAAATGTTGAGAAATGAAGAGCCCCCCAAATCCCCAGAACTCTAGTGTCACCCGCATGGCACCAGCACAGGGAACCCAGTGAGATGCGGTTACAGAATACACGGGGGGAGGCAGCAGGGAGAGAGGTGACAGGGAATCTCTCTTTTTCTTTCTCTCGTCACTTTCTGTTCTTCTCTTTCCTTCCAGGAACTGCAGTCACAGCAGGTAGGGGTTTGTCTCCGTGTCTGTCACGGAGGTGGTGGAAGTGGTGGATTCTGTGACTTCCTGCAACCTCCGTGACTTCTGCAGTGGGCACAGTGGCTGACTCCAGGGCCACTCAATCAACTGGCTCCAGGGACCGCCCAAGCAGCGGCCAATGCGGCTGGCCCGGGGACCACTTGACCAGTGGTCCCGAGGGCAGCAGGAGCAGCCACAGCTTGGTGGCCTCTGGCAGCACTTCTGGGGTGGCCAGAGCAGCAGCTGGCCCCCTGGGGCTCCCCCCTGCCCTAGCAGCAGCTGGAGTGGCAGCAACTCTCAGGGCTTCTCCCCTGGTAGCTGGTGCTCATTATCCATCAAATAAATCAAAACACTTCCCCCTGCAAGTGGATTTAGCCCGGGACCCTCAGAGTCAGCAGCTGTTACGCCCCCACTGAGCTCTCTGGTCAGGTGTCCTAGTGCCGGTAGCCTCCGATGTAGATCCTAAAATAGCGTTTTTGCACCAGGGGGGCTGAAATTTTGGACCAGACATTGTAGCTCCACTGTTATTTTACTGAATTGCTTCAAAACAGCAAGTGTAGAAAGTCTCCTAAGTGCCAGGCTCTCTGCCATGGAAACAGCTGCCCCTGCTCTGCAGGAGTCTCTGCGTTCCACACAGCAACGTACACACCTGCTCCGCACTGAAGGGGGGGTCAGACAGTGACGATAACACAAATCTTCAGACGATTAACCCAGGTCTCTTTCTTTAACCCAGGACGTGCCAGTCACCTGTTAGCCATGGTGTTATCTTCACCTTAAAATACCTCTCAGGACATTGAACAGAGGGAGTGAAACCCCCCAAATGGCTCCCTGTTGAGGCATTGTACCGTACCTGCCCCTGGAGACGGTCTGGTTTTATACTCTTAGAGCTTTTTCTCTTCAAACCGCTTATTCCAATCTCTGGGCCAACCTCTGCATTTCAGAGTTTAGAATTTACTCTCATCACCCTCCTATGGCACTTTCCATGTGACTGAGACAAAGCAAGTGGGGGAAGCTCCGTAGCTAATGAAAATCAACGCTCTGGGTGAGGCCTGAACTCACACCCACAGCTGTATTTCCCCCTGCATGAGCCACTATAGATGCTTCTTAGACAAACTTGGGCTATAGGTGGTTATGTGCTCTGTGAAAAGCTGATGGTTCAAACAGAAGCTGGTGGGTTTTTGTTTTGTTTTAAGCAATTAGAGTCTAGTACATTTTAACAGGCAGAAAATGTCCTATTCTGGTCTAGCCCCATTTGACTCCTTCTGTCCGTCTTCTTCCTTCGCCCTCAGTGTCTTTCCTTCCCCATTGGGGACATGCAGAGATGACCCCCAGTCAGTCTGTGTCACAGAGAGTCTGTATCTCCTAAGGAATGTGGGTGAAGGATTCCAGCTGAATTAACGTCGCTCACCTGGGTTAGAAACATTTGTTTCTTTCGAGCACATAGTGGGAAATGGGACATTAATTCAGACCCAGGAGGCAAGGCAGAGGCTTCATGCTCTTGATCTCCATGAAGGGAGAGAGGATCCCCAGGAAGGAACAGAGCTTCCTTTAGACTCAAGCTGGGTCTCCTGGAAGTTGGAAAAGACCCTTGGTCACTGAGGATCTCATGGGATCGTGGTGCTCCAGAGGCTCGAGAGTCCTGGGTGCGGGGAGGGTGTCACTGCACCGTCTGAAATGGAAGGGAGGACCCTGGAAGGGAGGGGGAGGAACAGAAAATGGAGAGGAATGAAACAGAATAAATGCCTCTTCTCTCTCCCATCCCCAACCCAGCAAGAACTGTTATCAGTGGGGAAACTCCCCACGATGAATGGCAGAGACCACAGAGACATTTGCCTCTTGCTGAGAAGTAAGGTGACCAGACACTAAGTGTGAAAAATCAGAGCATTTCACCAGATGCATTGGTGGTATAGTGGTGAGCATAGCTGCCTTCCAAGTAGTTGATCTGGGTTCAATTCCCAGCTAATGTGATGATTCCTCCACTAGGAATTGGTTTAACTTCAGTCATGTTATATCAGTTTATCAATGGAATGAGAGAATCAGTGTCCCAAATCCCACCAGGTCATTAAACATCCAGTGGAGGAAGAAAGGGGTGGGACTATATAATAAGCAGTTGGAGTCATCCTGGTATTATGATGCTTGGTTTATTTTTTTTTTAAATTCCTTTACTTCCCTCTCCCTTTTAGACTCAGAGCCTTTAAGGTCAGAAAGGACCAGAAGGGACCAACGGGTGTGCAGAGATGTGCCAGCAGCACTAAGGTGGCTCCCTGCCCACTCTACCTCCGTCCCTCCGTGCCGCTCCCAGAAGTGGCTGGCATGTCCCAGCATCCCCTGGGGTGGGGGGAGTGTCTCCACATGCTGACCCTGCCCCGAGCACCAACTCTGCAGCTCCCATTGGCCAGGAACTGTAGCCAATGGGAGCTCTGGGGGCAGCGCCTGCAGACAGCAGCACATGGAGAGCCCCTGGCCCCACCCACCTAGGAGCTGCTGCCAGAGGGTTGTGTGTACCGGTCACTTTGGGAGCTGCACCACCCCTCCTGCACCCCACCCCCACCCCCAGCACAGCGCCCACACCCAAATTTCCTCCCAGTGCTTTGCTTGTCGTCCTTTCACCAGAACCATCCTTCTTCTCCTGGGCTGCAAGTAGCCATCCCTGGGAAGCCAAGAGGCAGGCACAGGATTCTGCCAGGTAAGTGTCCCACAGCGCCGTGATGGACGGTGCAATGAAGGTAAGTCTTCCTGAGGCACAATGAACTGCAATGCAGCGAACCACTGGCCAGGCGGTCGGGGCGAAGGGCATTCACTGGAGGTACAAGCTTGTGAGTGATTCCTGAGCACAGGGCCCCTTCCCCTTTTAAGGACCTGCTCCTCATGGCCTGCGACTAGAGATGACTTGGCTGCATCTGGTGGGTCACACTCCACCTTGGGCAGTGTCCATGCTCTGGGTGTGTGATCGCTGCCTAATTAGAGTCCCAGACACCTTGTCTATCTAGGAGCTCTTCTGATCTTCCAGCCGTTCAACCAGCCCATTCATCCCACAAGCATTGCAGGAGGAAGCAGGAGGGGGAGGGGGAAAGCCACTTCACAGGCATTCAGAGAGGGAGAGGAGACAAAAATGGGAATGGGGGAAGTATAACAGACCTATTGAGCATAGAAATCACTGCTGCTCCTACAACAGCAGGGACAGGTCACTAGGAGTTGGGAAAAATTAAGCCAGCATGTTTCTGCCGGGTTTTGAACCAGGGACCTTTTGCGTGTTAGGCAAACATGATAACCACTACGCTACAGAAACTCTATTGCAGGGCTTTGCCCTTCCCTTCATTAGAACAGAAGAATGGCCAGACCAAAGGTCCATCCAACCCCATATCCTATCTGCCAACAGTGGCCAATGCCAGGTGCCCCAGAGGGACTGAACCTAACAGGTAATGATCAAGTGATCTCTCTCCTGCCATCCATCTCCACCCTCTGACAAACAGAGGCTAGGGATACCATTCCTTACCCAGGCTGCCTAATAGCCATTAATGGACTTCACCTCCATGAATTTATCTGCAAAAATAATGAGGAGTACTTGTGGCACCTTAGAGACTAACAAACTTATTTGAGCATAAGCTTTTGTGGGCTAAAATCCACTTCATCAGATGCATACAGTGGAAAATACAGCAGGAAGATATATGTATACACAGAGAACATGAAAAAATGGGTGTTGCCATCCACACTATAATGAGAGTGAGCAGTTAAGGTGAGCTATTATCAGCAGGAGAAAAAAACCTGTAGTGACAATCAGGATGGCCCATTTCCCACAGTTGACAAGAAGGTGTGAGTAACAGTAGGGGGACAAATAAAAATGGGGAAATAGTTTTACTTTGTGTAATGACCCACCCACTCCCAGTCTTTATTCAAGCCTAATTTAATGGTGTCCAGTTTGCAAATTAATTCCAATTCAGCATCTCTCGTGGGAGTCTGTTGTTGAAGGTTTTTTGTTGTAATATTGCGAGTTTTAGGTCTGTAATCGAGTGACCAGGGAGATTGAAGTGTTCTCTGGCTGTGTTTGAATGTTATAATTCTTGATGTCTGATTTGTGTCCATTTATTCTTTTATGTAGAGACTCTCTGGTTTGGCCAATGTAAATGGCAGAGAGGCATTGCTGGCACATGATGGCATATATCACATTGGTAGATGTGCAGGTGAATGAGCCCCTGATGGCATGGCTGATGTGATTAGGTCCTATGATGGTGTCCCCTGAACAGATATGGGGAGAGAGTTGGCAATGGGCTTTGTTGCAAGGATAGGTTCCTGGGTTAGTGTTTTTGTTGTGTGGTTGCTGGTAAGTATTTGCTTCAGGTTGGGGAGCTGTCAGTAAGCAAGGACTGGCCTGTCTCCCAAGATCTGTGAGAGTGAGGGATTGTCCTTCAGGATGGGTTGTAGATCCTTGATGATGCACTGGAGAGGTTTTAGTTGGGGGCTGAAGGTGACGGCTAGTGGGGTTCTGTTACTTTCTTTGTTGGGCCTGTCCTGTAGTAGGTGACTACTGGGTACTCTTCTGGCTCTGTCAATCTGCTTCTTCACTTCAGCAGGTGGGTACTGTAGTTGTAAGAATGCTTGATAGAGATCTTGTAGATGTTTGTCTCTGTCTGAGAGGTTGGAGCAAATGCGGTTGTATCTTAGAGCTTGGCTGTAGACAATGGATTGTGTGATGTGGTCTGGGTGAAAGCTGGAGACATGTAGGTAAGTATAGCGTTCAGTATGTTTCCGGTATAGGGTGGTGTTTATGTGACCATCGCTTATTAGCACAGTAGTGTCCAGGAAGTGGATCTCTTGTGTGGATTGGTCCAGGCAGAGGTTGTAGGTGGGATGGAAATTGTTGAAATCATGGTGGAATTCCTCAAGGGTTTTCTTTTCCATGGGACCAGATGATGAAGATGTCATCAGTGTAGCACAAGTAGAGTAGGGGCATTAGGGGACGAGAGCTGAGGAAGCGTTGTTCTAAGTCAGCCATAAAAATGTTGGCATACCGTGGGGCCATGTGAGTACCCATAGCAGTACCGCTGACTTGAAGGTACACATTGTCCCCAAATGTGAAATAGTTATGGGTGAGGACAAAGTCACAAAGTTCAGCTATGACATTATCGGGGATACTGTTCCTGACGGCTTGTAGTCCATCTTTGTGTGGAATGATGATGAAGCGTCTACATAGCCAGACAATCCTGCTGTCAGGGTGCCAATGCCTGAGATGATGGGGCATCCAGGATTTCCAGGTTTATGGATCTTGGGTAGCAGATAGAATAACCCTGGTTGGGGTTCTAGGCTGTCTTATTGCCAAGGGACGGAGAAACTCGGCCAGCAGCAGGGGGTGCATAACACCGCCCTAGTGTGGGGGTGACAGTGCCTCCAAGATCCTGACACCCCTATTGGTTCCACTGCTGGTTGTTTTCCTTTTCCGGTGGGACTTTGGGCAAGTTGCCCCCACCCCTAGGGCTCTGTCCCCAGCAGTCAAATGCGGATTTCGTACCTTCCGGCTATTGGAAAGTGCTGGGAGAATCCCCCAGCCAAAGCTGCTCTGACAGCACTAAGCAGCATCTGACCATTCAAGGTCGGAGCGCACTGCCCAGGAGGAGGAGTGTTTGGCTCTGGGGTTTCACTTCAGCCCAGTGTAGAGAGAGGGGCCCAGCCATGGGGTTTGGCTCAAGAAGACCAAGTCTCCAATTTGTTATGGGCGTTTTGAATTCCAGTCCTGAGCTCCAAAGTGCTTGGTGTCAGCTGCACATTTTAGAAGCATGCTCTCCACTCCATTTTCCAAATCATTCATGAAACTATTGAATAGTACCGAACCCCGGACTGATCCCTGCCGGACCCACTAGGTGCCCGCTCTCCGTTGGGCAGCCAGACATGGAGAAGGGCCCTTGGAGTCTGGGCTTACAACCAGCTCTGCCCCCACATGTCACTGATTGCATCTAGACCGCATTTCCCTGGTTTGCTTGTGAGAATGTCCTGCGGGACTGTGTCAAAAGCCTTAGTGACCCCAAGATAGATCCCATCTACTGTTTACCCACCTCCACTAGGCCTGGAGGTACAGAGAAGGGAAGTGACCTGTCACCAGATGGATCAGACTGAACAGGTTTCAGACCTCGAGGAGGCTCTTACCTTCTAAACAGGGACGGCTGTTTTCTAGTAAAATCACTGAAAGGGAAAGAGAAAACTCGAAAGAGGTTCCTCCTGGCGCTCACGTCCGTGAACCCGAATACTCCCTCAGTCCTCAGAGAGAGACCTGGAGAAGGAGACTTGCTGGAGCAAAGCCACAGGGGTCTCTGAGGTTTCCCTGGCCCCTCGCCCCTGTCCTGCCTCCCTGATGTCAGCATCTCTCTGTGAGGTCACCACCTTCCCACCACCTTGGACCAATAGGCTGAGGTCCTGCAAAAGGCCTTTGTGATGTCACTGCCACACCCCTCCCTTGCTGTGCCAATGTCCTGCCCCTGGCCAGGCACTGTGCAGGTTTGAGCTACTCCCTGTGGATCACCCCACTCAAGGAGCCTTCGTTCTAGGCAGCAAGCCGGCTAGACAGGGAAACATCAGACGCTGCTCCCAATGCTACACTCAGTTTTTCAGAAATTAGTCGACTTTATGGCCAGAAGAGACCATTAGAGCATCTAATATGACCCCCTGCATATCACAGGCCTTCTGTAGGACACAATAGCTACTTTTAAGGCAAACGCATTCCAGAAAGGCACCTAGTCTTCATTAAATGACATCAGGAGATGGAGAATCCACCACTTTCCTTGGTAGCTTGTTCCTGTGGTGAATCATCCTCGCTGTTTGAATTTTTGCGTTTTAGTTGTAATACAAATTTGTCTCTTTTCACCTTCCGGCCATTGGGTCTTGTTAGGCCTTTCTCTGCTCGATTAAAGAGCCCTTTAATGCCCAATCCTTTCTCTCCATTAAGGCACTTCAGCACTTCAATGAAGTCACCTTTCAATCTTCTTTTGATCAGAAACAGGTTGAGCTCTTTCAATAGCTCACTAGAAGGCATTTTTCTCCAGCCCTCAGAACATTTGGTGGCTCTTTGCTGCCCCAGCTCCAATTTCACAACATCTTTTTCAAATGAGGACAGCAAAACTGGAGGCAGTATTCCAGTATCAGTCTCACTGATGCTGTGTCACCTCCTGTGACGTTATTGACATAATCTGTAACTGTATAGATCACCGTTGTGACCACTGTTCTATATTTGCAGCCAATATTACAGGGAAGTAGTCGTGTAAGGGGTCTATGGAGAGGTTCTGATTGGCTGATTATAATGATGCTATCTCTAGATGTGTATCATTTTTTTGTAGTTGACATTATGAATGTTGGCTCTATGCTGCCTGTATTTCAAACTTGTGCTCTGCTTCAGGGAATGATACCTTTGTTTAATTGATGAAAACATAAACTAGACACTTAGAGGATTGGAACTGATTTCAGCTGATGGACAGGTTTGCTAGGTTTTTATGCATTTGGACAGCGAAATGTTGAGTGTTCACATTCATTTCAAGCATCCTCGTATGGTGGAGCTCCTGAACATAATGGAGAATGAAAATGTTTTTCTTTTTTTTAGAGGGCACCTGGGTTTGAACAAAGGACTACTTGATCTGCAATCAAACACTCTACCCCTGAGCTACACCCCCATTACAACAGGAGTATGGATTCGTGATCTCCAGGACTTTGAAGGACAGACCCTGCTTCATCGAGCTCCTTTGCCATTCCCAGACCACAGGTGGTTTTAAAAATGGGGTTTGATTAAACTTCTTAAATGTGGTAAACACCACAGCTTGCACCCCCACTGATATAGCTTCTCCCCATGGCAGAGCTGCCACCTCCTGGGGAAGTGGATTGACTACACCAACAGGAAAACTCTCCCCCCTCAGCATGGAGCAGTGGTTCTCAAGCTGTGGGTCAGGAAAGCAAAGTGGGTCGTGACCCTGTTTTAATGGGGTCACCAGGGCTGGCATTAGACTTGTTGGGTCCTGGGGCTGAAGCCAAAAGTCTGAGCCCCCCCACCCAGGGCTGAATCCCTCAGGCTTTGCCCTCACACCACTGGAGCTCAGTCTTTGGCACACACACACCCCCCCCCCCCCGAGTGGAGGGGCTTGGTCCCTCTTTCTAGGGCTACGTATTAAGTTATTTTGGCAGAAGGAGGTTGCAGTGAAAGGACGTTTGAGAAACCCTGGCACAGAGCATCTCCATTACTGAGCTGCAGCAGCATAGACTCACTGTTGGAAATATTGATCTGGCCTTAGCCTCTGAATATGTCTAGGCTTGGCTCCCTATGCCACTGTTGTGATCAGACCCTGGAAGTACAGCCATGGAGACACCACACACCAGCCTTGCCTAGCTGGCAAGGATCAAACCTTCACAGAAAGACACCCATGGTTTTCTAAGCTCTCAGCCACAACCACTTAACACAGGGGCCTTTCTACACTCTGGTTCTGTTCTCACTGAAGGGTCATTACAAATTGTTTGCTCAGACCAGATTCTTCAGCACACTCACTGCCAGGGGTGGCTCTACAAATTTGGCCGCCCCAGCAGTCATGCCCGGGAGGCGCCCCCGAGCCGCGGGAGCAACGGACCTCCCGCAGGCATGACTGCGGAGGGTCCGCTGGTCGCGCGGCTCGGCTGGACCTCCCGCAGCTGCGGGCGGTTTGCTGGTCCGGCGGCTCCGGTTGAGCTGCCGCAGGCATGCCTGTGGGAGGTCCACTGCTCCCGGGGCTCCGGTGGACCTCCCGCAGGCATGACTGCGGCAGGTCCGCCGGCCCAGTGTAGGTACAAGTGCTGGCAAGCCACGCTGTCTCTGCATTGAACCATTCAATAGTACAAGTACAGTATGCACATTCTGTTATGCTAGCATTAGTCACTCAGGACAATGGCCCGGTGAGGGGAACCAGCCTTAACCAATCAGAATGAAGTAAACAGGTGTATCAATCATATAGTAATAAGTAACCTGTGTGATGTCAATCATGGAATACTGAGTAACCAGTCTGTAAGAAAGAGAATAAAAGCAGCGGTCCGGGACTATCCTGAGACGCCTCACTGCAGCCTTGTCTCGTCTCTGTTTCCCGATACAACATCTGGTGACCCCGACGTGATCCAGACACAGGACCCCCGACTCATCGGCTGGCTTAGCCTTGGTGCACCACAGCGCAACGCGCTCCCTCGTGAGTAATGGGGGGGGATTTATCCATTGAGCAAAAAGATCATGCAAAAGAGTTATTGAAGCTTATCAAACAGGACGGGTGTACTGCAGTATCGTTACGGCACTTGGAGGAATTGCTCCGAGTGATTGAGTATAAGTGCCCATGGTACTCGAACCGAGGCTCCCTAGATCACTCCGATTGGATAAAGATCGGAGAGGCATTGTTTAGGGAACCTCGAGCCGAGATCCAACATATTCTGTTGTGGCAGCACTGTTCAGCTGCGGTGGGGAGATTACGAAAAGAGGCGTCCCCCTCCGCACCTCCCTTGCTCTCGGTAGAGGCACCTCCCGCCTATCCCCGAGTGCTCCCACCAGCCCCTTTTTTAGCACCAAAAACTTCTACACCAGTGGTGGACACCCTGGGGCAGAAGTCCCTTCATCAGGGTGCTGTCTGTGCCGCCCTTGCGGCGGCGCGGGCGAGCGGGCAGGACGACTTATTGGAAGAATGGGAGGGAGAAATCCCTTTGATGTTTCCCCTGTCTTATGACCCTCCCAATGAGGCAGGTGAGGTGGTAGCTCGGCACTCCACCCTCCCGTATTCAATTCTTCGGGAGCTTAACAAAGCGGTACGTGAGTCAGGGCTGCGTTCCACTTATGTGCAGGGTATGATAGAAGGGATCGCTAATAGTTATACTATGATCCCGGAGGACTGGAAACATCTATTTCGTATGATCCTTTCCCCTGCACAGTACGTGGTATGGGATAATGAGTTTAGGTTGGCAGCCCTAGCACTCGGTAACGCGCAGAATACTGCTGAGCAAATATATGGGACAGGAGCTTTTGCCACCATGGAGCAACAATCTATATTGCCCATGGAATCTTTTCACCGCACGGCAATGTGCATTCAGAGAGCCTTTCGGCGCGTTCCAGCCTCTGGCAAGCCCCTTCGATCATTCACAAATGTTAAACAACAAGCTACTGAACCTTATCATCATTTCGTTGATCGCCTCAAGGAGGCTGTTCAACGCCAAATTGACAATCCGGACGCTCAGACGGAACTCCTTTTATGCTTAGCGTATGAGCAGTCCAATGCTGACTGTCGGAAAATTCTCCAAACTATCATTCACCGCCCTAATTACACACTCGCTGACATGTTGCAGGCATGTGCCGAAGTGGGCACTCAGACCCACGCTATGGCACTGTTGGCGGGAGCAATCCGTCAAGGTAACAAACCTACAGGTAACTGCTTTAACTGCCAGCGACCTGGACACTTCAAAAAGGAGTGCCGGGCCCCAGGAGGTGGTGCTCATAAGGGCGGAACTAACACCACCGGGGGCCGTCCTTCTAAAAAGTGCCCAAAATGTAATAAAGGATATCATTGGGCTAATCAGTGTCGCTCCTCAACCCCAGATAATTCGGGAAACTTTCGACCGGGCCCCGCTCCAGCCCCGGTTTAAAGGAGGGAGCTTTGCCTGCCACAGCTGCTCGACCAGCCACAAAAGGCAGTGCTGGTTTGGATCTTATTAATGCAGTAGATATGCAATCCCCTCTCCCTGGTGACGTACTCCTCATGCCTACGCAGCTTTCTGGTCCGCTTCCCCCAGACACATTTGGGTTAATTTTGCCTCGCTCATCTGCCAGTAGTCAGTCTATTATGATTGTGCCTGGAGTTATCGATTCTGATTACACCGGCATTATATATGTTCAAATTTGGAGTCATCTTCCCCTTCAGCTAAAGGCGGGAGATTCTTGGGCTCAACTGCTAATCTTACCTTACACAGCGCCGGCCGGACCCAGCCAAGCGAGTCGTGCCGGCGGATTTGGTTCTACTCGCGTTAATCTGGAGCAAGGTCTCCTTTTTCATCCACAGATTGCTGCAGTATTACAACACATCCAAACCCACAAGCCGACCTGTAAGTATATCATCAACGGTAAGGAGCTCTATGGGTTGCTAGACACTGGAGCGGATGTTTCAGTAGTTGCACAAAAGCATTGGGACCCTTCCTGGCCTTCCGAAGTTTCCCCCTCTGTTTGGGGAGTGGGAGGCCCGCAATCTTCTCGACAAAGCACCAATTGGCTCTCAGTATGGGATAGTGAAGAGGGGCGAGAGGTTGCAAAAATTCGTCCGTGCATTTTGCCAATTGACATTAATCTCTGGGGGCGAGACCTATTGTCTCAGCTGGGAGCCTCCCTAGTGGTGCCATGACACGTCAGTGCTTTTTACACACTGCCCTCCCCCTGGAATGGAAAACCCACGTCCCAGTGTGGGTTGAGCAATGGCCACTCCCTCAGGAAAAATTAATAGCCCTTAAGGAATTAGTTCAGGAACAATTAACCGAGGGACATATTGAGCCTACTACTAGCCCATATAATACTCTAATCTTTGTTATTAAGAAAAAATCTGGACGCTGGCGATTATTACATGATCTCCGAGCTATAAACAAAATTATGGAACCTATGGGAGCCCTTCAATGTGGGACCCCGAATCCGAATGTTATACCACATGATTATCAGTTAGCAGTAATCGATCTTAAGGATTGTTTTTTCTCTATCCCTCTCCTCCCCCGTGATCGAAAGTACTTTGCCTTTACTATCCCTGTTTTGAATAATAGTCAGCCAACAGAACGCTACCATTGGAAGGTTCTTCCCCAGGGTATGCTAAACAGCCCCACCCTCTGTCAGTATTATGTGAATCAGTCTCTCTTACCCTTTCGCAAACGGTACCCTATGCTTAAGGTTTACCATTATATGGATGATATCCTCATAGCAGGGCCAGAACTCCCTCCTTCATGGCAAACTGACCTGCAAAATATGCTCCAGGAATACGGCCTTCAAATAGCCCCAGAAAAGGTACAATGTATAGAGCCCTTCCTTTATCTGGGACATAAAATGATGGCCGCTTATTCCATTCCGATTATCCCGCAAATTGCCTTGAAAACCAACATTAATTACGTCACCCTTCAACAAGTCCTGGGCATTATTAATTGGGTACGTCCCTATTATCGCCTTGATACTAACATGTTAAGTCCATTATTTGATGCTCTTCGGCAGGGGCGTCACCCCTCCGATATCATTTCTCTCACAAAAACACAATTAGATGCCATTGAGCAGGTAAATCAATCTCTCGCAAAGGTTTGGGTGGATCGTGCCGTGGATAACGAGCCTCCACGTCTCGCTTGTCTTCAAGGGGTGACCCAGCCTTGTGCCGCCCTCTTTCAAGCACCCGAGGCTGGGACGGTACGAATCCTTGAATGGCTTTATCTCGCCCATACCCCGGCAAACACCCTTACTCCCCTTCCCTCCATGCTTGCCTCCCTTATCACCAAGGGACGCCAGCGAGCGTGGGTCCTTTTAGGCATTGATCCCGTTGAAATAGTACTTCCGATCCCTTTGCATTTATGGCAAACTCTTTGTGAAACTAACCCCGAGGTTCAGTGTGCATGCTCAGCCTTTACTGGGGTCTTCTCCTGTCACACTTTGAAGGACCCCCGTTTCAGCATGACGCAGCGATTACCCCTTAACTTTTGCTATTTACTCTCCCCAACCCCGCTGCCAGATGTGCTTACAGTATTTACGGACGGGAGTCCAAACCGTGGGGTTCTCTCTTGGCGTGACCCATCTACTACCCACTGGTGTTCTCTGTTTACCCTACCCCAAAGCTCCGCCCAGCGTGCTGAGCTGGCTGCAGTAATTTTAGCCTTTAATCGTTTTTCTATGCAACCGTTTAATATTATCACTGACAGTTTATATGTAGCCAATGTTGTTTCAAATATTAGTGGTAGCTATGTATCACCAGCGCTAGATAAAAATTTGCTAGCTTTGTTTTTAGCATTGCAACATCTCATTCATTCCCATACCGATCAGTTTTTTATTGCTCATATTCGAAGCCACCAACCTTTCCCTGGCATGTTGACAGAAGGCAATGCCCAGGCGGATGCCCAACTCAGGGCATTCCCTTGTACTCCTATAGAAAGTCATGCCCTACATCATCAAAATGCCAAGGCATTGGCTAAACAATTTCAGATCCCTCTTTCTGATGCTCGAGGTATTGTTCAACAATGTCCTCAATGTACCCTTAACCCACAGGGTCCTCCCATAGGGGTAAATCCCCGTGGTCTCGGAGCCAATCAACTTTGGCAGATGGATGTCACCCTTTTTCCCCCTTTCTCCCCTTGGAAATACCTGCACGTTGTCGTCGACACATTTTCTGGTTACACTTGGGTAACTGCCCAAAAAGGGGAGGCTACCAAACATGTTTGTAATCACTTGATTCGCAGTTTTGCGGTAATGGGCAGCCCCACTGAGTTAAAAACCGACAATGGTCCTGCTTACTGTTCCTCCGCCATGGCCGCATTTTGTGCCCGGTGGGGCATTCTCCACAAATTCGGCATTCCTTATAATTCCCGGGGTCAGGCCATTGTTGAGCGGGCTAACCGCACCCTAAAGGAGGCCCTTACTAAACAAAAACAAAAAGGAGGAGTGCCCCTATCCTTGCCAGATAAGGAAGAATGGCTGGCTCGTGTCTTGTTTACTCTGAATCATTTAAATTTAACTTTGTTTAATAATCAGTTTTTATCTAGAGCCCAGCGCCATTATAGACAGACCGAGCCCCTTCCGGCGCCGAAGGTGATATATCGCAAGTTGCCAGGACCAGAGTGGAGCCTGCCTGTGCCACTCATCACCTGGGGCCGGGGTTACGCAGCAGTGTCAACTGAAACCGGCCCTGTGTGGGTTCCCGCTCGCTTTGTGAAGCCGTGGAGAGATGGCCTGGCATCAGGGGCTAAAGAATCCCATTCCGGACTTCAGTCTAACCCTGACGGATAGGGTGGACAAGATTGACAAGGCCCGAAAGCGTGGCACACCTAACACTGCCATAACTTGGGGGCAGGTCAAAGCTTTATCACGGCAGGCTGAACATGTATTAGAGCAAACTAAGGCGGATAAGACTACAGAAAACTACTTTCTTGCGCTAATAGCCAGCTTAAATGCTAATTCTCTTTGCTGGGTTATGTATATTTGGGTGACCGTTCTGTGTTTGCCGCAAGGTGTTGCAGCCCCTCTCCCTTCCACCAATGTGTGGGAGACATTTATTCACACCTTGAATCAGACATCCTTTTGCCTCTCCCAGCAAGTTACGGTGGGAGAGATTTTAGGTACCTGTCTGATTCCTGTATGCCATAATCCTAATGATGTTGAAAATGCTACTTGGTTTTATTCTAGTCTGGGGCCAAATTCCACTATTCATGGCTTGGGTTATGCTGGCTATCATAATTGGGGACCCCAAACACCTCGTAGACCTAGGAATGCGCTTGCCCTTCGAACCCCATATGCTGCCACACATAACATAACCTGTGCCCGCATGACTAATTGTACCATGAGTAATTGTAAGCATTTTCCTGCTCCAGCAATGAATTGTTCTGCTGTGACAAATATCTCTTATCTATACAAGCATGTACAGCTGCCGAATGGGTGGTTTTGGACATGCTCAGGATATACTTTCAATTATATGCCCGCCAATCTTAGTGATGGCACTTGTTGTTGCCTAAGCCGACTTGCACTCATATTACCAACTAAAAGGCAGCTGTTAAATACTTCGCGAGTTAGTCGCAGCCTTCCTTTGGATGCTTCTTGTGATAGCCGTGTACATTTACTTTCTAAAACTGAGACTGTCGCTTTGGCTGTTTCTCTTGTCGGGGTCCCCGGGTTGGCCACAGGAAATAGTATGCGAATCAATGGTTTAGCTTGTGCAGCCACTAAGGCTTTAAATGCAACATCTACCGCTATAGCCCCTCTTAATGATGAGCAGGAAGACATCCGTCATGGGGTGTTGCAAAATCGAGCGGCTATAGATTATTTACTTATGCTGCATCATTATGGATGTGAAAAGGTTAATGATATGTGTTGCTTTAATATTTCTGATCATCATCATTCAGTTGAAAATCAACTCAAGATAATTAAAAATTTAACAGATCAAATCAGATACAATCCAGACCCCTTCTCGGGATGGTGGGATTGGCTCTCCTCATGGCTTCCTAACACTGGGTGGTTGCATCAGCTTGTCACCTTTGGGGGACTCACTGTACTATTACTCGTGCTGTTTTGCTGCGGCATTCAGTGCGTCCCCTCATTTGTTTCTCTCTTCATTAAGGGCTGTCCGTGGACTAACCCAGGGCCCCCTCGTAAGTATTAGTCATGTTAACAAAACAAAAAAGGGTGAGATGTAGGTACAAGTGCTGGCAAGCCACGCTGTCTCTGCATTGAACCATTCAATAGTACAAGTACAGTATGCACATTCTGTTATGCTAGCATTAGTCACTCAGGACAATGGCCCGGTGAGGGGAACCAGCCTTAACCAATCAGAATGAAGTAAACAGGTGTATCAATCATATAGTAATAAGTAACCTGTGTGATGTCAATCATGGAATACTGAGTAACCAGTCTGTAAGAAAGAGAATAAAAGCAGCGGTCCGGGACTATCCTGAGACGCCTCACTGCAGCCTTGTCTCGTCTCTGCTTCCCGATACAACAGCCCAGCCTGCCGCCCCCCTGGGAAAGGGCCGCCCCACGCGGGTGCTTGCCCCGCTGGGCTCTGGAGCCGGCCCTGCTCACTGCTGTGCAGCTCTGTACCTGTGGCCATGGCTGAACCGCAAGAATTCCTGCCCATTTCCCTGCTGGCTGGAGCATGATTAGAGTGTGTTTGTGGTTAATGACGTTGCTGTAGATTGTTCATTCCCTGCCTTGGCAATTCAGACAGTCCCTTTTCCCGTTGTATCGCCAGCACCTCTGGGAGTCCAATAATAGGGGCAGGTTTTCTCTGGGCACTGAGATTTTTGAGGGCGTTGGTGGCTCCTTTCTTTCCTCACCCTGGAGAAACTCAGTTTTTTATTCCATCCTTGATGACTCATGGAATAACAACAGCAGCATGAAGAGGAGAGTGAATATCTCACTGCCAGGGGGAAGGTGGACGCATTCCCTCTGTCTGACCATGGCGATTGCAGGAGAGAAGGTTTCAGTGGAATCGAATGCCCTGGCTCAGACAATAGACACAGGGAGGTTTTGCTGTTCATGGATCTGTGCAAAGGAAATTGTGTGTCTGTGTGAAAATGAGGAGGGATATGAAATGCCCACGTGGTGGTGCCTAAGGCAAAAGGGAACCCTAGAGGATTAGAATAGGATAAGTTCTCAAGCAACATGTTTCTTACTTTGCCCATCTGTTAGTTTTGATGATTATCGATGGAAAGATTTTGCCATTGGGTCGTGTGTTTACGCAGAAATTGACATTTACCAACAAATACGTAATTCTTCCAAGCCTGCTGGTGGTGAGTTTAGAGGGACACACTCACTCTTCCTACCCCCCATGCCAGGCCTGTGCTCTCCAGAATGTCAGCTTCCCACAGAGCTGGGATCCTTCCCTCATCTCCCCCCAGACCACTGCCCCACCCCCACTTCTGGGGTCCCTTCCCAACACTGTCTAACTCCCCTGCTGGCAGGATCCCTTCCCATTCCTTTCATTTCCTGCCTCCCCTCTGAGCAAAAGCTCTGCATTGTTCCCACACTGGGAATTGAACCCAGGCTGCCTGAGTGAAAAACCAGGAATCCAGATGACAAGACCATATGGGACTTGTAAAGTCAATAGCACATTTACACATTCACACCCAATAATTCAAAGTAGCCATTCAAAAAAACTTCAAAAACAGACTTCAAAGAGAAATTGCAGAGTTACAATTGATTTGCAAACGTAACACCATTAATTGGAGCTTGAATAAGGACTGGGAGTAGCTGACTCACGACAAAAACAATTTTCCCTCTCTTGGTATTGACACCTCCCCGTCAATTGTGGGGAGAGGACCACATCCACCCTGACTGAATTAGCCTTCAACACTGGTTCTCCCCTTGTACGGTAACTCCCGTCACTTCATGTTCCAATCTATATTTATGCCTCTATCTGCAATTTTCACTCCATGCATCTGAAGAAGTGGGCTTTTTACCCATGAACGCTTATGCCCAAATAAATCTGTTAGTCCTTAAGGTGCCACCGGACTCCTCATTGCTTTTAATTCCAAGCTGATCTTAACCCTTTCAGTACCCTTACAAACTCAGATGCTTCTCACCACAGGCTGGCTGGTGGCTTTTCAGCCAGGCTCTCCCCTTTCATCAGCGCTTCAGTTGCTTGGTGTGGGGGTGTCTGTAGATGTAGGTGACAGAGAGAGATAAAGCCTGGCAAATGTCTCTCCTTTTATCATGTCCTTTCCTCCCTCATGGCTTTGCCCCCGCCCCCTTCAGAGTCAGGTGAGCATCACTGCGTCTCTCCAAGCAAGTCTGAGCAATTCCCCTGGGGTGTCCTCATGCAGGTGAGTCATTGCATTGTAGCTCCCTTGCTGGACAATGGCTGTCGATGGGTTGTTTGACACCCTGTCTGGGTGTTGGTTACTTTCCTTGCTGTTGCCACTGGGGAGCTAATATTTGGCTGACTCCCGCACCTTGCAGCACAGTGTCAACCACACTGCACAATTCTCATAACTTCATATGCATGAATGGTCTACATCTATGGGTAGAGAAGTGACTTTCAGCAGATCATTTCTTTTCCCCGATACCTTACAAGTCATGCTCTATATGTAAGATCACGATGATATGAAAATGAGGAATATGGGGGTTACAGCCGCTCCCCCAAAGGTATAGAATGTCACATAGATTCTATGTTCATTTGTTCTGTAACACCATTACAGAGATCCAATGACTGACCAATGGCATTTCCAAGTGCTAAAATAGCAAGCGATGTCGGTCTCTCATTGGCCATCAGCGACTGAAGATGTGGTTTAATGAGCCGGAGCTTCAAGGTGAGGGTGGCTCTGTCCACTGCCTTCCGTTGCGCTGCTGGGCCCCAAGTCCCCGGTGGCCAATGTGTGACGCTGGGAGAAGAGATTGGGGTGGCAAGTGGCGGCAGGACTTTTGCCACCAGGGTCTAGCTGCCCAACTTCCTCCTGGGAGTGCTGGCCCCCCGTCGCCTTCTAGTAACCCAGGAACTAAGGCAGGAATAGGGTGAGGAAGCAAGTAAAGCTGAGCAAGGAAGGCAAAAGTGAATCTTGTCTTCATGGGCCGCTCGCAATGACGTCCTTTTTCTGTGCCACAGCTGACAACAACATCCCAGACAGAAAAGCAGGAGGCCAAAAAGAAACTGAGCAGCTGCTGAAGTAGTTCAGTTGGGAGCGTGCTAGACTAACAGGCTCTTCTATCCCGCTTTGTGCACGGGTGGGATGTTTTCTGAAAGTGCAGCAGTTCCTTTAACTGCCACGAGTCCCTCATTTCAGGCTATGCAGCAGGAAAAAACAGCATGGGCTTCTGCACCGAGTTGGCCCACCTGACCTTTCATTCTTCTCTTGCTCTTTATCAGCAAGGGGAAGAAAAAGAAGCTCTCCCTCAAGCTGGAGTCACGAGGGCGACGTAAGGACGACTTCCTGAGTGCCAGCTCCAGTCCTCTGCTCTGCCAGCTGACCCATCGAAGGGCTGCCACCACTTTCTCTAGGTTTGTCCATCAGTCTGTGCCAGGGTGAGCAACAACCAAGCAGATAGAGTTTCTGTAGTGTAGTGGTTATCACGTTTGCTTAACACACAAAAGGTCCCTGGTGCAGAAACATGCTGGCTTCCTTTTGCCAGATCCCCTTGCTGTTCAGGAAGGCCTCCTCCTTCTCCTATTGGCCTGTCCCTGGGATAACTCCAACCCCCGCATGACAGAGGGTGCTGACAGCAGTGGAGAAAGCACCTTGGCGTCAGGCTGGAGAACCTAGAGGAGTGCGGCGTGTTACCTTTTGGAGGCTTTTGGCTTGGCCTCCTCTGCTGTTGGAGGTTGGCCGGTGGAGGCCGGCTCTTCCTGCTGGCCTCCTCTGCGTGACTTGCCAAAGGAGGAAGTGAGGCAGGAATGGGGGAAAAGAGGAAAGTCGAGCTGAGGAAGGCAGGGCAGAAGCTAAGTGCCTCAGTGCGGCTAAGTGGGGTTAGTAGAGCGTCACCATTCGTTCTGCAAAGCCGGGGGAGGTGCGGTTGGCTGCTGGGAGGCAGAATCCTGTGCCTGCCTCTTGGCTTCCCAGGGGTGGCTCCTTGCAGCCCAGGAGAAGAAGGGGGGTTCTGGGTGAAAGGAAAACAAGCAAAGTTGAGTCCAAGTGGAGAATGGCTGCTCCTTTATGGCCTACCTGGGGGCATGACTGATGGTTTTAGAGGTGGAGGCTGGGCTGGCTGTGAGCAACTGGGATCCAGAAAACCCCCCGCCTGCCCTTCTGAGGGCCAAACCCATGGAGGTGCGGTTGGCTGCTGGGAGATAGACCCTGTGCCTGCCTGTTGGCATCGCAGGGATGGCTCCTTGCAGCCCGGAGAAGCGGGTTTCTGGGGGGACGGAAAAGCAGCAATGGCGAGGCTGAGTGGGCTCCTTTCTGGCCGACATGGTGGGCTGTGGGCTGTGGGGGGTCTGGGAGTTGCCTGTAAGCCGTAAGTGGTCTTGGTGCAGTGAAAACCGCTGCTCCATTCTGGCTGACCTGGGGGAGCCATTAATGACATGGGAGTGGGGGCAGGGCGCTGGCTGTGAGCAAATGGGATCCAGGAAGCCCCAGCCTGCCCCTCCAGGGGCCGAGTCGTCTTCTTCTCTCCTGCCATGGGGAGCCCGGCCTAGAGCCTGCCCAGCATGCACTGCAGCTCGAGCATGAAGCCTTCCTGTGTGGCCTGTGCTGGAGCTAACCCTGGACCCCTGTGGGGCACTGTTGGGGGAAATCCCGACTGCAAATAATTCTGGCCACAAGATCAACCCATTGGGTCGAATGGGGCAAGCTGGAGGCCTGGTGCCTTAGTCTGTGGGGCCAGCAGGTCAAGCCATTTTCCTGCATGTGGGGGAGGCAGCCGCTGTGGTTCGCCCTTCCTGCTCCCTGCGCTGCTGCACCCTAAAATCCCTGTCGGCCGGCAAGATGGGCTGAGAGCCTGGAGAGAGGAGGCAAAGGGGTGGCCCGAGCCCCCGTGGCCACTGCCCCTGCCCCAGGCAGACCACAGAGACCTGATGCCTCCCCAAGTGACACACGGAGATGTGCCAGCAGCGCTAAGGCGGCTCCCTGCCCACTCTGCCCCCTCCCTCCCTGCCACACTGCTCCTGGAAGTGGCCGGCATATCCCTGCAGCCCTGAGTGCAAACGCCACAGCTGACCCGCCCCCGTATCCCACTGCCTAGGAGCCACTGCCGGAGGGGAGTGTGTGCCAGTCACTTTGGGAGCTGTGCTGCCCGAGGTAAGCGCCTCCACCCCCGACCACCTCCTGCACCCCTACCCCTGCCCCAGCACAGAGGCTCCCTGTGTCTTGAACAAGCACTTTCAAGGATTGGCCAAGAACTTCTGCTCTGTTTCTGTGAAAGAGACACAAAAAAGGGAGCCCAACGGACAAGTTTAGTTCGCAAGCACAAACTGGCAGGGCCAAGCCTGGCTCTCTCAGTTACTCAGAAGGCTCTTCAGCCAGCTCTTCCCAAAGGCCAGTCTCTAGAGGCTTTTGTGACATGATGTACTTCAAAATAGCTCCCTGTAGCTCACATAGTCATCATTCATATATGGCTGTGATATGTCCTACCAACCATTCCATGTAAGTTATCGTATGAAAAGTCATCTGCTGAAATCGGTTATTCTGTCCAAATATGTACAGCATGAGGGTGTGTGAAGTTATGCATTTTGCTGTATGGTTGTTACTGAAATAGGCTATAATTTTGCTAGTGACCCCTGCTGAGGAGGGTGTTCAACAGCCATGAATCAGCAGAGGAATTGTAATTAAGGGATTTCCAATTCAGTGACAGATGCCCAAACACAACACTGTGGGGACCGCTCAAGTCTATGACTCAGTTGCACAAGACCACACCAGGAGGATTCCCCAACCTAGTGACTCAGCAGAGCCCACCCGCACATGTCTGGGCAAGTGTCTTCTAGACACTTGAACTAAGGATATAAAATGGGAGACTGTGGCATCATGTTTTTGCCTTTCTCCTCCCCCACCTATGCTGGAAGCAGCAGGAATCCTGAGAAAATGAAGGTCATCTGAGGACAGTAATCCAGGTTTTAGGGGGAATTCTATGTATTAAGGAGGGTAACATCCAGTAGGATGAGAAAATTGCTTGACCTAACTACTGCCTAGTGTAATAAGATGTAAAGTTTAGATTTTGCTGTGGTCATACAGTGCTTAGTGCTCTGCGTTCTGGCCTCAAGAGCCATGGATGCATGTTGAGTTACGATGACCTTTTCCTTGTCTCCACATTTCTTATGTGCCTCCTTCTGACACTTGTCAGAAAAAACAACTGGTTTATTTGCAAGCATTTGCATTGCAAGGCAGAGGCAGTCTTCTCTGTTTCCGCAAAAGATTCACCAAAAGGTGGGAAGAGCAGACACATTTGTTAAGGCACTACTGGGAGCTGCATCCCTAACTCCACTTTACCTGGCAGGTGACTCACCCAGCTTAGCCACGGTGCGACTCTCTGGGACTTTTCTCCCAACCGCTCCATTTTTCAATGACAATCAAAAGGAAGGTGACATGACATCTGTGTGTGAACATCTCCAGGGAATCACAAGGACGTGTGGCCCAGGCTCTCGTGTTGCAGCAATTGCAGTTGAAGCAACCGCCATGCCAGTGCCAGTCAGCAGTGTTTTCATCAACTCCAGGTTTGTGATTTGATTGTTTCCAATGCTTCTCTCCAAAGAAGCCTTTTCCTTAGCAAGCAATGACTTGGATACCAAGGGAGGCCTCTTCTGTTTCCTAGGAAGAGACAGGAAAATGTGAGCAGAGGAGACAAAAGCCGTACACCAAGACACCACGGGGAGTTGAACACAGGATCTCCTATTTACTAGACAGGTGCTTTAGCCAGCTAAGCCATGGTGCCTGCCCAAATAAGGTATTTGCAACTGTTTCATTTGATGGTTCAAGTCAACACCTGAAAATTCTAAAATACAGACATTCCCCATTTCCCTCAAGACTTGCAGCCCTTGAGGTGTCTGGCTCTCTGTGCACAGAAAGCCACAGCTGAGTAGACAGAGGGATTCTAACATGTGCCTCTCCCACCAGTCACTGTGATCATATAATGGTTAGTGATCTGTGTTTCAGTCGCAGCAACCTCGGCTCAGTTCTGCGTCATGGTAACCTTTCCTTCAGCTCCAGACTTCTCATTTGCCACTTTCCATGTGTGGAGGGCTGTCTGCCCCAAACAAGCAGGAGAAAGATTAAGGCAGCCTTGAAGAGGCTGTGCAGAACCCAGCCTATCAAGAAAGGGCTTATTGAGAGAGCCAATCAGGAGAAGGCTTGCTGGAGCAGCCCATATATAAAGAGCTGCTCAGCACAGCAAGTTAGTCACTCCTTGGAGTTTGAGGAGGGAGGATTGGCTGCTGTGAAAGAAGGAAGGAGCAGGGAGGGCACCATGATCAGAGTAGTGCTGGGGTAAGGGGTGCATGAGTGACCTCCTGGCTGACTACTGCCAGACTAAGGCCCTGATACAAAGGTGGAGGAAGGTTCTAGGTCTGTTGGGAAATGGTCCAGGGAAACAGATGGCAGGGTTGGAGGTTCACACCTTTTGCCTCAGTAGCCACTGACACAGGTGGCTACACCCTGGACTGCAGCCGGCCACTGAGGCAAGTGTCTGGGTAGAGGACACCCCACCCCACCCAGCACAGGGGAGAGAACTGAGTGGGGCACAGCCAGAGGGCTGTGTCCATAAGAGGACACTGAAGTCCTGAGAGCAACATGGGTCCTAATGATAGAACAGATGGTGGCCAGACGCTACTAGATGAAGGCGCACCGGTGAACCAGAGCTAATTGCTAGGATGGTCAGCAGGAGGTGCTGCAGTGAGGCATGCCCCATGGCACCAAGACTCAGCGGCAAGGAAGGCTCTCTCTGTCTTGAACAAGCACTTAGAAGGATTCTGCTGACAGATCTTTTCTTTTTCTGAAAAGAGATACAAAAAAAGGAGCCAACAGACACACTAGGTTCAGCAAGGAAGAACTGGCAGGCCAAGCCAGGCTCTCCTGATTAGTAGGAAGGTTCTTCAGCCAGCTCTTCACAAAGATCACTATCTAGAGACCTTTTAATAGCCACTGCAGATGTTCACCACAAAAGAGATGCCAAAATGGAGTTCTCCACTGCCTGCAGCCATCACGCTACCAGGAGTTCTGTGCACAGAGAGGCCCCTGCTGGTGGGAAAAGGCTTTGGTAGAGACTCTTCTGACACCACCCGTTCTCATATAGTGTTTAGCGCTCTGTGTTGTGGCTTCAGCATCCACAGATGCCAGTTCATTTGGGGGACATTTTTCCTGTCTCCACATTTGTCTAATGGCTCCTTTCAACACTTGTCATCAAAAAGACCTGTTTCTTTTGCAAGCGATGTACAGTTAGGCAAAGGCAATCTTCTCCATTTCCTCAAAAGATCACCAAGCTGTGGGGCGAGGAGACTCATTCAGCCAAGCTGGATGCTGAATCTCCTCTTTCTTCAGCAGGTGTCTGTGAAGGACACAAATCTCCACTGTGTAGAGGTCAACAATAGGAGTTTATTACACACAGTGCTGGTGGAGTGGGCTTATTAGGCTCAGAGACACTGTTAATTAATGAATTACAATAGAATATATAGATTTTCCATGGGTGGAGGAAAGTGACGGCGTAGGCAGTTCCAAACCCTGGGATAGGTTTTGCAGCAAGACAAGATAGCACAGTAGCCAATGGTTAACAGATTAGATAATGTCTCCACCCATGGTCTCAAGTTAGCAAGTTAACATTTCATTAATACTTTGATAAAATGTTATTAGTATAAAATATATAGGTTGAATTCTGATTTGGGATCCATAGGAATGGAGCAACTCCTTTGATTGTCCAACAGGTACATTCCTAGGGGTTAAAGCAAAGAAAGAGTGAAAGTATATGGCAATAAAGATTGTTTTCTGTGTGTCTTAAGGCAGGCATTGGTCCCTTGGAAGGGAGGTGGAAGGATGCCATATCTTATACTGACGTGCCAACTTTTCATAAACTCAAGGTTGGATCTGTGGGAAGAAGGTCTCCCTAGAGAAGAAACAAACACAATAGGAATAGGGATTCTTTCTTCAGTCTGCAATTCTGAATAAGACACAATCATTTAGTTCTTAGCTCCAACACCTGGCAATTTGCTCACCAGGCCTATCTTAGCAAGCAAGGCTTTCTGTTTACCCAGCTTTCTCTTAGCTGGTCACTATTTGCTAGGCCTCTGGTCCCTTGACCATACTCTGGACTTTGGGTCTGGAAAAGAACTGGCACAATCCATAGACCAGGTTGTTATATGAAATGCACATGGATTTAAACCCTTCACATACAGTAATGGCAAAGTTCTTGGTTCAGGCTTGTAACAGTGATGGAATAAACTGCAGGTTCAAATCAAGTCTCTGGAGTACATCCACAGCTGGGATGGGTCATTCAGTCATTTGTACAGAGCTTCAGTTTGTAGCAAAGTCCCTCCAGAGGTATGAAGCAGGATTGAAGACAAGATGGAGACGAGGCATCAGCCTTTTATAGTCTCTTGCCATGTTGTCTTTGCTTTCTTTGTCCCAAGGACACTCTATCCAGCACGTGGCACAGAAAAACCTTAGAGTTCTCTCCATAGGCAGGTCCCTGCTACCTTGCTGAGTCACAAGGCGTATCTGCCTTCTCTCAATGGGGGGATTGTACAGCTGATGGTCCTTAATGGGCCATCAAGCAGGCTAGGCAGAACTGACACCAGCTTGTCTGGGGTGTTCCCCGGAAGCAGAGCACAAGATTGAAATGCAGGCAGCATAGAGCCAATGTTCATAACGTGAACTACAAAAATGATAGACATCTAGAGATAGCATCATTATAATCAGCCAGTCAGAACCTCTTCATAGACCCCTTGCACGACACCTTTCTACAATATTGGCTGCAAATATAGAACAGTGGTCGCAATGGTGATCTGTACAGTTACAGATTATGTCAATAACGTCACAGGAGGTGACACGGCATCAGTGAGACTGATACTGGAATACTGCCTCCAGTTTTGGTGTCCTCATTTGAAAAAGATGTTGTGAAATTGGAGCTGGGGCAGCAAAGAGCCACCAAATGTTCTGAGGGCTGCAGAAAAATCCCTTCTAGTGAGCTACTGAAAGAGCTCAACCTGTTTAGCTGATCAAAAGAAGATTGAAAGGTGACTTCATTGAAGTGCCATATTGGAGAGAAAATACTGGGTATTAAAGGGCTCTTGAATCTAGCAGAGAAAGGCATAACAAGATCAAATGGCTGGAAGGTGAAAAGAGACAAATTCATATTGCAACTAAGGCACAAATATTCAACAGCGAGGATGATTCACCACAGGAACAAGCTACCAAGGAAAGTGGTGGATTCTCCATCTCCTGATGTCATTTAATGAAGACAAGATGCCTTTCTGGAATGTGTTTGCCCCAAAAGTAGCTCTTGTGTCATACAGGAGGCCTGTGATATGCAGGGGGTCAGATTAGATGCTCTAATGGTCTCTTCTGGCCATAAAGTCGACTAATTTCTGAAAAACTGAGTGTAGCATTGGGAGCAACGTCTGAGGTTTTCCTGTCTAGCCGGCTTGCTGCCTAGAACGAACGCTCCTTGAGTGGGGTGATCCACAGGGAGTAGCTCAAACCTCCAAAGTGCCTGGCCGGGGCAGGACATTGGCACAGCGAGGGAGGGGTGCGGCAGTGACATCACAAAGGCCTTTGGCAGGACCTCAGCCTATTGGTCGGAGGTGGTGACCTCACAGAGAGATGCTGACATCAGGGAGGCAGGACAGGGGCGAGGGGCCAGGGAAACCTCAGAGACCCCTGTGGCTTTGCTGCAGCAAGTCTCCTTCTCCAGGTCTCTCTTTGAGGACTGAGAGAGTATTCAGGTTCACGGACGTGAGCGCCAGGAGGAACCTCTTTCGAGTTTTCTCCTTCCCTTTTAGTGATTTTACTAGAAAACAGCCGTCCCTGTTTAGAAGGTAAGAGCCTCCTGGAGGGAAGGGGTGTTATGGGGTGTCACAGTTCGGATGCCGGTGCCCCCCCCCCCCCCGCCATGTATGGAAGTTCCTGCCACCTGCTCTGTGTTCACAGGGCCGGAGAGCAGCATTCCATGGCAGAGATTTGCTCCTGGCTGCCGGAGCAGAGCAGCAGGCTCAGCTGTCAGAACTTCCTGGAGCTAGGAAAGGGGAGGGGCCCAGCCTCTTTAGCAGGAATGCAGGGCAGGTGAGTTCACGGCAGGCATTGTGGGATACTGGCGGAGGCCAGTTATGGTGATTTAATGACCAGCAGCATTTACACTGGCACTCTGTCACTGTAAGTTTGCTGCAAAAAGCTCTAGGCCTCTCATCAAAGTGGTTTTATTTTGTCACCAAAACAGGGCAGTTTTGTTGCCAGACGTGGCATTGCAGTGTGTACACCAGCCACACCAAGCTGCCGACCGAGGGAGCGTTGTGTGTTCTTCACACACCTGAGCAATATATTTCTGCTGAAACAACTTGGTAGTTCAGACTTGGACAAAGATTCACACACACACACAGCTTGCAAGGAAAACGTCACCTGCTCCTCTGCTTTGCAGAATCCAAACACAAGGAAAGCTTGTCAGGTCCTGGTGGAGATGGCAGGGAGTCAGGTGTGGGCAGACATTAGGTCTTACACCCAGGCAGACACCATGGCTTAGCCGGCTAAAGCACCTGCCTTATAAACATGTGATCCTGGATTCAACTCCCAGTGGTGGCTGTTGGGGCACCTGCTATTGGCTACTGTCAGAGGACAAGATTCAGAGCTAGATGGGCCTTTGGTCTAGCCTAGTGTGGTTTTTCTCATGGTTTTAATTACACTCACGGGCACTGACGATAGAGTTACTGAAAGTTTGGGAGTTAGGCACTGGTAGATCAGTGGTCCAAGCCCCTTGTAGACACCCCCCTTCCCTCTGGGACAGGGGCAGGTCTGAGCTCTCGCACCAAAGGCTCATTGTGGCTGCCAGAACCTGTGAGTGGCTCATTTCATTTGCACCCTGGGTTGAGTCCTGCTTTGTGCACCGTGTCTGAGAATGAAAATCCTAAACCGCCCTTTGAAATGACGAATGCAGCAGGACGTGTCATTGTCCCTGCCCCAAAGCAGACAGACCAATGGAGAAATGCCGTCGAGTCCAAGGTAATACTTCACTGCGGTTTTACCATTTCCACTTGCTAAACTCCCTCCTATCTGCCCAGCCCAGGTGTCCTCTGCCTCAGCTGCTGCTCCCGGCCTGCTCTAGAGTCAAACATGCAGGGCCCCCAGGGGAACAGAGGCTGGGACAGGGCAGCTCAGTGTTTTTAACAATTTTTACAACCTTAAATCACCCTTCAATCGCAGTGTCACTATCCATAACGTTGCTTCAGCCTTATAGGTTCCCAAGTGCAAAACTCAACATCTCTTCAAACACAAGAGTGCAGATCAGTCAGTGTTCAGAGTCATCCCACATAAAAGAATCATGTTGTGGTACATATTGGCCTCATCATGCGGCCGTTGCCTTTCCCTCCGCTCTGTTAAAAGGTTTGGTATTTTGCAAAGAAACTCTCTTCCCTCAGGAGAGACCTGGGAACCAAGGCTGCCAGACAAACACCTTTAAGAGGAGGCGTAACCTGTCAAAAAATGATCTCCCTCCTTCAGTTCAGTGACAGCCTGAAATGTTACTTAACCCGGCAGAGCCAGAGGATTGAAAGCAGCTACATCAAATCCCTGTGTAGCTAGCAGGAATGAACACAAACGCCCCTGGTATCTGAAGAGATGTTTAGTTTTACCCTTGGTAAACTAGAAGTCGAAAGGGAAGGAAGGTGGTGCCATATATAAAGAGTGAAACACAAAACAATTATCATAGTTATACCCATAGCGACTGCAAAATATTTCTATATTCTTATTAGCATCAGTGTCTTATTTTCTCTGGCATCTATACATTGACTATACCTTGACCAAGAAATTTGAATCTTGATAAAATAATCGACTACCCCTGGTTAAGGCAATGGACTTGATACCCACTCGGGCGTCCCTACACAGGTTCAGGTACTGACAACAGTGGCTGCCTTTTAGCCATAGCTTTTAATCAGGGCAATACACTGATCCTGTGAAATCATTTCCCAGCCGGAGTCCATCGCCCACATTCCTTAGGGCGTTGGGCCACCACGTGGACGTTTCATTTCCCTCCTCAATTTCATACAGACACAATTTCCTTTGCACAGATCCATGAACAGCAAAACCTCCCTGTGTCTCTTGTTTGAGCCAGGGCATTCGATTCCACTGAAACCTTCTCTCCTGCAATGGCAATGGTCAGGCAGACGGGACGAGGCCACCTTAACCTCTGACAGTGAGATATTGGATCAGCTCTTTCTTTACGCTGCTGTTGTTAGTCCATGAAACATCAGGGATGGATGCAAGGCTGAGTTCATGCACCAACCCCCTGAAACATTTCAGTGCCCCAGAGAAATCCTGACTCCGGCTATTGGCATCATCTGGTGGAGATTCGAATAGGAACGGGACGGTCTGAATTGTCAGTGTGGGGAATGAACAACAATCTATAGCAATGTCGTTAACCACAAACACACTCTACTCATGCTCCAGCCGGAAGGGAAATGGGCAGGAACCCTTGTTGTGCAGCCATGGACACACTTACACTAATGCACAGCCAGGAGTGTGCTGGGGGAGCTGGTCTGAGCAATATGAAGTGACAATTCAGTGAGAACAGAATCATTGTGTAGGGAAGCACCTATACACCAAGTAGTTGTGGCCGAGTGGTAAAGGTGATGGACTAGAAATCCATTGGGGTCTCCCCAGGCAAGTTTGAATCCTGCCAACTACGGAAGCATTAGTGTATTGTCACTGCTCTTGTTGTAGTGCCTGAGCATCCACAGAGCCAGACCTGGTCTCACTCTGAGGCTGTCTACACTTAAAATGCTGCTGTGACACTGCTACAGCACTGTGGAGTAGACAGTTGTTACAGTGAGTGGAGGGGTTTTCCATCCCTGTAATAGCTACATTGACAGAACAATCTTTCCTTTCATTTAGCACTATCTAACCATGGCTTAGGGCAGCTTAATCATACTGATTCCAGGGTTTTTCACACCCTGAAAGACGTACTTCTTAGAGGGTTTATTCCATCACCCTCCCATTCCCTGGTCCTTCTCGCATGACCTGAGAGCAGCAATACCCGCAGTTCAAGAGGTGCAAACAAATTCAATGTTTATTGGGGTAAACTTTCAGCAAGCAATGATTCCAATTTCCTTCCTCGGTATCGCCCTTCCCAGCTCTGACACCACAGAGGTTTGTCTGTGTCCCTGTTCCCATTCCCTCTTCCTATTCCCCCCTTAGCAAAACATAACTCCAATTCCCCTACCCCCATTCCCATTCCCCCCCTTACTTCCTGATTGACTGCAAACTATATAGTAAAACTGGAGTTCTGCTTAGCTATACCTTAACCAATCATTTTACTGAAATGTAACTAACCAATCCTAACATATTGTAACATGATTATCTAACCAGTTATACCCCACCACCTGCTTTACACCCAACAAATTAATTATACAGCAGACAGAAACAATCACAGAACCAGACAGAGATTATACAGACAAGCAATAGGAAAGTGGAGACTACAGTGATAGAACAACAAAGAAATGAGGATTTCAGACCCCAGCTATTGATAAGTGAGTTGTTGCCAGACAGGATGCTATCATGGTAGAGGTTGCTTAACTGTCTGTCCCCCAGGGCAGGATTTTGAGGGTCTCAGAATGCCAGCACCCATCTTTTGTTTGCTTAAAACGCGAGCAGGGAGATTCCAACACCGCAGAATTCATGGAACTCCAGGAAACGTGTAACTTTAGGTCCGGGTAAGTGTGCCTGAAAATCAGCTGTGCTGGAGAAAGTCTCTAGGAGTTGAAAGAGATGTGCCATCTTGGCCTCCCTAAAGAGTGTCATCAAATATTCATGAAAACTAGGGTTGATAAGTCACATTCTTTGTAGTGTTAGGATTGTGGACTGGTCCAAAGTGCCAGTTTTAAGACTCTTTTTTCCTCTCTCTTGGGTGTTCTGGTTTCTGCATAGAGACGTGGTTTCCAATCCCACTCCTGACATGACCATTTTCTTTTATCTGGAGAAAATGGCCTCACTTCAATCTCCTTTGCAACAATAGAACATCATTTGTTTAGCTTTTCTATTCCAGTAGTTGTGAGAGAAGTTCCAAACTAGGGGGAAACAGGGCCTTTTCTCTCGACCGATCAATTTTTGTCTTCCTTCATTCCAAGCCATTTTCTCAGATACAGCCGTATTTCCCACACTTTTTTGTTCAGCGTTCTTTGTTTTTATGAAATTTTAGGGTCATCATTTAATTGCCCACAACTGTACTTATGAAGTGAAACACAATATTTTTTGGATATTCTTGCAGGAGAGTTTTGCTTTCTGACCTGGAATTGAACAGGGGCTACCCAAGGGGGACAATGCTACTCCCTTTTCTTGCCTCATCCAAAAAAACATACATTCCTGATGCCCTTTGTTTCCTTGCCCTTTTTAGGGTAAATTTACACTTCTCAGACATAGAATCCTTTACAAAACCACTCAAAAGCTCAGCAGTGTCGTAAGAAATGGCTTCCGGAAACGTGCCCAGCTTTTCTTTAATTTGGTGACACAGGTCCAGGCAAGGGACTGGATACAGGCCTGGATCAGAATCTTCATTACCAGAGCTAGAATTTCTATTTAAAAAGAGCTATTTTTCTGCTGCTATTAGATTTCCAACACTGATTTCATTTTATACACATTTTGAGCATGTATTAAGGATAAATTGAACAAAAATACCACTTCTCTTTCCTCAACATCTGCATCATGAAGGGGAGCATTCCGAATAGGAAAGATCTTCTATAGGGCATGGGTTACAGAAATGCTTCGGGAACCAAATACATGGGCATTTTGCCAAGTTAAAAATCACTTAATGTGGAATTCTCTCCCCAAATCATCTGAGAAAATACTGACTTAAATAATTGAACTACCCTGTGATCATATGCACTTCCTTCAGTTAGCTGGGCTTCTGCTGTTCACCATTTCCGAATGGAGATTTTAAATCACTGCTGTTTCTTTGTTAGCATGTGCAGTAATGGAGAGTTCTCCACTGTTGACAGAACTGCACTTGAACTGTCATCATGGAGGGGTGGGGAAAAAGCAAAGCTGAAGTGACAAATGAGGACTTTAGGAAATGGTCATTTGTCTTCCATTCTCCAAGAAATCTGAGCTACGTCCTATCGAACTGAACTAATATCCAATTGGGTGAGCAAACAGCCTTCAGGAAAGAGAGAAACCCACATCACAGAGAGACAGAATACTGTAGCCTGATCTGGGGTGGCTTAGTAGGGTCGGTGGAATTTATCCACTTAATTTAATTGTATTTGATAATTAATTTTCTAATGAATTAGTAATATTAATAATTAATAGATATTAATAACATGGGTATGGCTCGCCAATGTATATGATCAGAAGATAAAGTTCGTCCTGAATCAGGCTTCACAGAGTTTATAAAAGGAGCTTCGGGGTATATGACAGGAACTTACACTGAGACAGAAATAGTCATAAAGACCTTTTATTAAAATCAATGAAACAATAAGAAAATGTAAAAATATTAAAACAGTTTGAGATTACAAAGTTACAAATATCACAGTTCTTTAAGAGATATATTTATGATAATACACTGTTATAAACTCACTCTGTGCAGTAGCACTTTGGGTGTTGTTCACACTTTTGGTAGAGGAAGTGATAGTATGGGTATGACTTTAACTCTATATAAACTAGGTGCTTTTTAAAAGGTAAAGCAGAAACTAGATTCCTTTATACTTACAGCTTTGAAAAGAAATAATACCACAGCCTATTAATAGTTAATAGCCTTGTAGATGGGTAGCATCGATGCGTAGATGGGGTTGAGGCGATGGGTAAACAGGAACAGATAGATGGGTGTATCGCCTGCATAATGGTGATTTGTTTCACCTTTTATAGAGCATTATTCAGAAATCCTTCCTCCTATGCCCAAATTTCGTCTTCCCCCACGGAAATGTTAGGGTACACCTGCCTCATAGGCTAACATATGTGTGCGTATGAGTGACAGTTATGTACGCATTTGTGGTGTACTTGTTAGATTTGTGGGCAAAAATCCCTATTTCCACCCTTTACTGTTATTGGTTCAGTTAAAGGTCTCCAGACATTTGCATAGGTAATTTGTCTTATTATTACTTTTCTGAGTAAGGGTCCTAAAGGTTACCTTTAGTGTCACAGGATGTCTGACCTGAATGTCTGACCTGGATGTCTGTCTTGCATTTCAGCTATTGCAAATCTATAAATGTATAAGCCTATTACATACTTAAATTTATCAAAAAGACATTTTATACAGACCAACAGATTAATCCTCAGGGCTACAATATATGCCAATGAAAGTATGAAGAGAAATTCCAGAGCAGATTACCTCTGATTATTTAGAATCAGGACAAGAGATTCTCCCATCACATTCTCCTCTGATCCATTCAAAGCAGCTTCACTCAGCAATCTCTCAATAGTCAGTTATGTTATTTACAAAATTGTAAGTATCCCAGCATCCCATAATGGAGGACAAAATAGTCCTCTTGCCAGAAGTGGCTTTACCAATAGATGAAACCTGGAATTTAAACGCCAAATAATCACACTATGTTTGGGATCCATTTAAATTCCCCTTCCAGGTCTTTGACACTTTCATCTCCAGTCATAACGACTCTGATATAGGAGGAAAGAAATCAAAGCATCATCTCTAAGCACAGACAGCTGAGAACACTTCCTCATATGACATTTTGAGAAGTGAGGGATAGAATGTGATGAAAATAAACTCTGCACAGAGAAGCCAAAATGTAACAGTTCTGGAGTGATGGGGAAGGAGGGAATCTCTGAACCATCCCATCTCCTTCCAGTGTCACAGAGGCTGAAATGACACTTTTTTCCCCTGCTCCTCTTTAATTAACTATAATATGAAAAATTCCCAATGTAACTGCTCTTCAGCACAACCCAGAGCAATGTGAGAACAACTGGCACGGATACAATCTGTATCACTGGTGACTCTAACAATCACTTTGCAATAGGAGGAATGGTATAAATGTGACGCTCCCTGGTTCCTCATAGGAAGGGCACACTCCAGTTACTTGTGGGATAATTGAGTTGATAGAAAGGACAAATGGGCCCACCTCAAAAGAAGGCAAACTACAAAAGGCATAAATGGGCCACTCATCTGGCCAAGCTGAGAGATAACGGTGCTCCAAACAGTTCAAACAGATTTTAAAAGTTACTATGTGGGAATCAGGAAAAGTATGAAAGAAAAAAAATTGATAGCCCTAGAGGGTTTTATGGTGTTCACTGCCCTTGCAGATTTTCTGATGGCTAATATGGGCTGAGTGCCAAGAGAAGGTCTTCCCACACTCACGGCATTCGTAGGGCCTCCCATCTGTGTGGATTCGCTGATGAACAGAAAGGGCTGATCTGCGATTGAAGCTTTTCCCACACTCACGGCATTCATAGGGCCTTTCCCCCGTGTGGATTCTCTGATGTTTAGAAAGATCTGAGCTTCTAGTGAAGTTTTTCCCACACTCACGGCATTCATAGGGTCTTTCCCCTGTGTGGATTCTCTGATGTTTAGAAAGGTCTGAGCTGCTAGTGAAGTTTTTCCCACACTCACGGCATTCATAGGGTCTTTCCCCTGTGTGGATTCTCTGATGTTTAGAAAGGTCTGAGCTGCTAGTGAAGTTTTTCCCACACTCACGGCATTCATAGGGCCTTTCCCCCGTGTGGATTCTCTGATGTTTAGAAAGATCTGAGTTCTGAGTGAAGCTTTTCCCACACTCATGGCATTCGTAGGGCCTGTCCCCTGTGTGGATTCTCTGATGAACAGAAAGGGCCGAGTTGCTAGTGAAGTTTTTCCCACACTCATTGCATTCGTAGGGCCTGTCTCCTGTGTGGATTCTCTGATGAACAGAAAGGGTTGATATTCGAGTGAAGGTTTTCCCACACTCACTGCATTTGTAGGGCCTCTCCCCTGTGTGGATTCTCTGATGAACAGAAAGGGTTGATATTTGAGTGAAGGTTTTCCCACACTCACTGCATTTGTAGGGCCTCTCCCCTGTGTGGATTCTCTGATGAACAGAAAGGGCTGGTCTGTGAGTGAAGCTTTTCCCACACTCACTGCAGTTGTAGGGCCTGTCCCCTGTGTGGATTCTCTGATGAACAGAAAGGGCCGAGCTGCTAGTGAAGCTTTTCCCACACTCACGGCATTCATAGGGCCTTTCCCCCGTGTGGATTCTCTGATGTTTAGAAAGCTCTGAGCTGCTAGTGAAGTTTTTCCCACACTCATTGCATTCGTAGGGCCTGTCCCCTGTGTGGATTCTCTGATGAACAGAAAGGTTTGATATTCGAGTGAAGGTTTTCCCACACTCACGGCATTCGTAGGGCCTCTCCCCTGTGTGGATTCTCTGATGAACAGAAAGGTTTGATATTTGAGTGAAGGTTTTCCCACACTCACTGCATTTGTAGGGCCTCTCCCCTGTGTGGATTCTCTGATGAACAGAAAGGGCTGGTCTTTGAGTGAAGCTTTTCCCACACTCACTGCAGTTGTAGGGCCTGTCCCCTGTGTGGATTCTCTGATGAACAGAAAGGGCCGAGCTGCTAGTGAAGCTTTTCCCACACTCACGGCATTCGTAGGGCCTCTCCCCTGTGTGGATTCTCTGATGAACAGAAAGGGTTGATATTTGAGTGAAGGTTTTCCCACACTCACTGCAGTTGTAGGGCCTGTCCCCTGTGTGGATTCTCTGATGTACAGAAAGGGCTGAGCTACGAGAGAAGGTTTTCCCACACTCACGGCATTCATAGGGCCAGTTGCCTGTGTGGATTCTCTGATGATTAAGAAGGGCTGAGTAGTCATATAAGTTTTTTCCACACTCTGTGCATGTATTTTTTCTCTTTGCAATGATGATTTCCTGCTTTGTTGTGGTTTCCTTGAGGTCCTTCTGAGTTCCCTCAGAGGAAATACGTTTACCCATTTTCACCCCCGGCTGGTTTCCTTGTTCTCTTTCTGGTCTGTGCTGAATCTCACAGGATTTTTCCTCCTCATGACTCTTGGACGCATTGCTTTTTGATCTTTGCCATAATGCTCTGTGTTTATCCACTTGCTGAACATTTTTCTGCTGAGAATTCTGCTCCTCTTTCTCACATGCCATTGCACCACCTGCTGTGAAAAAGACAGAAACATCAAACAGGGATGAAAAGTGAAAAGCCAAAACAACCTAAGTGCTGGAGGGAGGTCAAATAAAAATCACAAACTGAACTCCCCCATACTCTTCCCCAAAACAGGAGAGAGGAGGGGATCAATTTGGCTTTCAAATCCCATCCAAATTCTCAGGGGGAAGGGAGGAAGCTACTGCCTGGTGTCTGCTAGAATCTACGGGAAGCCATGAGCTATAGTTACCCTGAGGATATGACCCCTGCTGGCAACAATAATGAACTGAGAGACCTCTCAATGGCTTCGTAGGGCATCCCAGATGTTTCCTTCAGGCACTTCCACACTCAGAGTTGGTTTAATGTTTCCTCACCTCTGCAGGAAGATCTCAGGGTCTGTTTTCCCTCTGATCCCTGCAGGTCTGAGACCCATGGCTCTTCCCCTTGTTCCAGCTGGGAGATCACATCAGGTTTGGAAAATGGAAACCCTGCTCAGATGAAAGAAAACAAAGGAGTTCCGTTGATTTCATAAAACTTTCTCATAAAAAACATTCTATTAATTTAACTTTAATACTTCGTGTGACCCGGTGTGCCTGGGCTAGTCCACACTGAAAATGCCAAGACCAGGGCAGGCTGAAAAAGGGAGAGCAGAGGCTCCCCAAACTGGTGGTTAACACGGAAGTTAAACTCACCAACTGTGCTTCTGATCCCCCACACTGGTTATCGAGAAACTGAAATAAGAAATCACACGGCCCCCTTTATTGCATTCCAGTTCTCTGACTCCCAATCAGTGCCTAGGTCCAGCACAGTGAGAGGTTATTTAAAAACCCGGCTCACATAAGCAAAGTGTTCTTCTGACCCCAGTCAGTATAGGTTTGGATCTTACTCAAAATACTACGATGCCAGCCAATCATTGGCATCTAAACTAAAGGTATATAAGCAAGAAAGCATCTAAACTAAAGGTTTATTATAAAAGAAAGAAAGAAAAAGGGAGTTGTTAAATGGGAAAGCAGTCAGACACATTCAGAAATCTATACATCTGGTTCTTAGCAGTATTGGTGAGTTACTGGCTTGAAAGGCTCTCTGGTAAACATCCACATTATTCAGTCCTTTGTTCAAGCCTTCAGTTTGTAGAGAAGTTGCTCCAGAGGTAGGAAGAGGAATTGAAGACAAAATGGAGATGATGCAGCTGCCCTTTATATTCCTTTTGCCAAGTGGCTTCTAATTCCTGTGTCCCAAACACAAGCTTCACAGCACATGGCATGGAAAAGCCTTGGAGTTCTCAGTACACAGTGCGATACAGCATGGCCAGAGGGCAGCAGGAGAGGGTTAGAAGGGAGCCTTATTCCCTGCAGAGGAATAGAAAGTTTGCTATAGATTAACTAGAGCACCTGAAGCCAATTAGAGCACCTGCAGTCAGTCACCTGATAAAGACCCTTGCTCCAATCAGACAGGGAAGGAGTTGGAGCAGAGGGGATTGGTATTGGAGCAGAGAACAGTTTGAAGGGAAGCAGAGGAAAGTTTGGAGAAGTGCTGCAGTGGGCTAAGAAGTCCAAGACCCTAGGTAAGGGGCACCTGGCTTGTACAGAGGGAGGGCAGGAAGCCCCCACAAGCTGAAGGGTAGGAGCGGGAAGTAGCCCAGGGGAAGGAACCATCAGTTCAAGTGGTTCACCACTATCCTCAGGGCCCCTGGGTTGGGACCTGGAGTAGAGGGTGGGCCCAGGTCCATCCCTCTCCACTCCCCTCCTCTAGGGCACTAGTGAGGCAGTTAATATTCCAATTCAGGGGCAAGAAATGGTGCTCTGACCCCCCCCCCCGCCAAAGAAGAGAAAGCACGAGACTCATCATAATAGTGCCGGCAATTTGCCACAACAGGCATAACCCTGCATGTCTTGCTGACTCAATAGTTGTATCCCCTTAATCCTTTCAATGGGTTCATTGTATGGCCGATGACCTTGGCTGGGCCATCGAACAGGCTGGGCAGCGTTGATGCCAATATGTCTGGGGGTGTCACTCAGAAACACTCCACAAGTCTGGAAATACAGATATACCCTACATATCTGTAACTCACAATACAAAGATAGAAACAAGATTATCATACTTGGAAACTCATAACATTTTCACTGACTCCTTACATGGCATATATAGCACGATTCATTGCAATTTCATCATATTGGTATTGTGATACAGTATGGCCAGAGGGCAGCAGGAGAGCGTTAGCAGGGAGCCTTATTCCCTGCAAGGGGAGGAAGGTTTGCTACAGATTAACTAGAGCACCTGAAGCCAATTAGAGCCCCAGCAGTCAGGTGATAAAACCCACTGCTTCAGTCAGACAGTGTGGGAGTTGGAGCAGTTTTGAAGAGAGACAAAAGGAAAGTTTGGAGGAGTGCTGCGGTGGGCTGAGAAATCCAAAAACCCTAGGTAAGGGGCACCTGGCTTGTGTAGAAGGAGGGCAAGAAGTCCCTCCACAAGCTGAAGGGCAGGAGAGGGCAGTAGCCCAGGGGAAGGAACCACCAGTTCAAGTGGTTCACCACTAACCTCAGGGCCCCTGGGTTGGGACCTGGAGAAGAGGGCGGGCCCAGGTCCCTCCCTCTCCCCTCCCCTCCTCAAGGACACTAGTGGGGTAATTAAAATACCGGTTCAGAGGCAAGCAGTGGCGCCCTGAACCTTCCCCAAAGAAGAGAAAGCGCGAGACCCAGCATAACAGTATCGGCAATTTGCCACAGTATTTATAATAATATAATAATATAAAGTGTCTCTCAATTCCATACAGTGTCACTTAATAAACCAGTGAATTCCCAGGACCGGTTCCTCAGGTGTTTGAAGATGCCGAACACCTTGCTTGTGAGGGACTAGAATACCAACATATATGTTGGGAACACACAGACACTGTGCTAGTCTGTTCCCCTATGTTCACTCTTCTAGAAAATTATGATCAATTTTGTTCATAGTATGTGTCAGGGCTGAATCCCCACTCTGTCACTCCGAGTGCAGAAAGTGGGGGCCCGACAGGATTCTACAAATTAATTTGTGCCACTCTAGGCTTGTATTAAAGCCCCAAAGTTACAGCTTTTCTCTGACCTTGGCTTGGTAAATGCTGCCACCACTGAAAGGCAAAAAAACCCCAAACCCTTGGACCCAGGAAGGAGCACTTGAGAATTCTTCCCTCTGGGGCACCCTCAAGCCCTTTCACCGCCCCTCCGGGAAGGAGCTGAGAAAGAAAACAAAGGAAATTAGCTGTGGCTACCAGCTAATCAAACAACACACACAAACCTCTTAGGACACCAAAAATCCAATCCTGTTCTTAGAGGTAAATTTTAGTAAAATTGAAAAGGAAAACAATACATCTGGAACTTAGGCTTTTGCTAGATCTTAAAAGAAAATTTTTGTAAGCACCCAAAATAGCTTTCTTGGGGGTTCAACTTAAAGCTTACAAGCAAACAAAAGCATCTGGGATAGCACCGAGGACATCCAGAAGCCAAAATAAAAAATAAACCTGATTGTGTCTGTCTAAACATTCCCTGTCCAAATCATTTCTTCTAGGTATGGAAGATGAATTTTCATACCTGCTTCAAGCCATACACAGCATTGCTACTCCGTGTCGCCTTCTCCGGAGAACAACAGACAAAGGGAAAGTTACTTTCCCATTTTAAAAAGTTCTAGCCTTTCCATTGGCTCTTTTGGTCAGGTGCCCAATACTTTTTTTTTTTAAAACCCTGTTGCCTTGTTAACCCTTTAGAGGTAAAGCAAGCAGAGAACTCGCACCAACAGGGATTTTACAGCCCGCTGGCTGGCTGGGTGTTTATAAAAGGGAGATCCCTCCCCTCCCCTTCATTTATCACTGTAGGGCTTGTTAGGTACCATTTGAAAAGACATAATCTACTGAATATCCTCCTGTTAAACTGTGTACCAACATTGTATGGAAAGTGATGAGATTTTACGCTATGATATTACTGAAAAAGCTGCAACCCTAACCCTAAGTTCCTCAGAGACAGCAAGGCAAACAGCTGGTCAAATAGCCATTCTCCACCAGGGGGAAGGTGTGAAGATGACATTTACATTCCATCACAGGGACACTTGAAACTCGTATCTATGACAGCCTGTCACCATGACTCGGCTGAGAACTGAAGTGGTTTCTAGTACAAAGGACTGAATTATAAAAAGAGGTGAGGAAAATGCATGAGACTCTCTCTCTCCCCCCCCCCCCTTTCCCTCTGCTCATGACAACTCCTGAAGAACTGATTGTGGGCGGCAGGGGCAGGTTAGGGGGAGTCCTGGCTGAAAGGAAAACCAGCCTGTCTCAGCAGATGGTGAGAGAAACATTTGTTTTAAATCCCTTTTAGCTTGTTAAGTTAAACATTAGTTTGTGTTTTATCTTTGCATTTCTTTCGTAAACAATTCTGACTTTTATGCCTCATTACTTGTAGTCACTTCAAATCTTTTTTTTCAGTAGTTAATAATTTTGTTTCCTTTTTTTATCAAACCAGTGTGTTTGGATTAAAGTGTGTTGGAAACTCCATTTGGAATAACAAGGCTGGTGCATGTCATTTTCCACTGATGAAACAACAGATTTCATATGAGCTCCCATTGTTCAGGAGTGTGCTGGACAGTGCAAGATGCACATTTCTGGGGGAAGTCTGGGAGCAGAGAATTTTCTGGGGTTCTCCTGTGGGGTACTGTAATTTGTGAGTCACTGACTAGCAGCACTCAATACTGTGTAGCTGGGAGCGAGTTACATGCTGGAGACTGTGTGTGAACTGCCCAGGAGTGGCTGCTCTCACAGTAGAGCAGTGTAAAAGGCACCCCAGCCTGGGGAACTGAGGGGACACAGCTGTTAACAGTCCAGACTGTAGTGTGCTTAATGTCACTGACACTCAATTTCAGAATCTCTTAAAACATACAGAAAGTAAATCCACGTCCCAGAAATCGAAGTCTCCCTGGCACTGCTTCTTGCTGACAGATGGGTCCAGAGACAAAGACAGAGTCCTGGGGAAGCTGGGAACATAAGTGTGGGGTGCAGTGGAGAACGGGAACAGGAAGGGCAGGGATATTATTGAATGCAGGATCTCAGCAGTACTCGATGTCAGGATAACACATAGTGCAGCCCATTGGCAAACATAATCCCAAATATACATATAAAATGATGGGGTCTAAAGCCTGGTCTACACTAGGCGTTTAAACCGGTTTTAGGAGCGTAAAACCGATTTAACGCCACAACCGTCCACACTAGGAGGGCACCATATATCGATATTAATGGCTCTTTAAACCGGTTTCTGTACTCCTCCCTAACGAGAGGAGTAACGCTAGTATCGGTATTAACATATCGGATTAGGGTTAGTGTGGACGCTGATCGACGGTATTGGCCTCCGGGAGGTATCCCACAGTGCAGCAGTGACCGCTCTGGACCGCAATCTGAACTCGGATGCAGTGCTCAGGTAGACAGGAAAAGCCCCGCGAACTTTTGAATATTTCCTGTTTGCCCAGCGTGGAGCTCCGATCAGCACGGGTGGCGATGCAGTCCGAAATCAAAATAAAAAAAGAGCTCCAGCACGGACCATGCGGATGTGATCGCTGTAAGGGCAGGCAAATCCGTTCTATCAGCGCTCCGTTACAGAAGATGAAATTCAGAATCCTTTTTTAAAAATCTCCAGACAGACGCCATAGCAAGGACTCAGCGCACTGCAGCGTGACAAGCGTAACGGAAAGCCAAAGAATCAAATGGACGCTCATGGACTGGAGGACTGAAGCTATCCCACAGTTCCTGCAGCCTCCGAAAAGTATTTGCATTCTTGGCTGAGCTCCAAATGCTTCTAGGGTCAAACACAGTGTCCGCGGTGGGTCAGGGCATAGCTTGGCAATCTACTCACCCCCCCACCCACCACCAGAAGCGAAAGGGAAAACAATCCTCTGACTCTTTTACATGTCACCCTATCTTTACTGAATGCTGCAGATAGACACGATGCTGCAGCCGTCAACACCAACATCCTCACTCCCCCCCTGCCATGGGTGGCTGATGGTACAAAAGGACTGGTAACCGTCCTCGTCATCAGCCTATTGGCACATGGGGCAGTAACCATGCTGACTAGCATCCGTCAGGTCGATCAAGGGCTCCTGGCTCTAATTTTTTCTGGTGGATGGTGGATGGTGCAGTATGGCTGGTAACCATCGTCATCATAGCAACAGGGGGCTGAGCTCCATCAGCCCCCCACCCTTCATGTGTAAAGAACAGATTCAGTTGCCCCTGGACTAGCAGAGGGATGCTGGGCTTCTCTCCTACACACTGCTTAATGTCCTGTCTGGACTATCATAGCAGCTGGAGGCTGCCTTCCACTCATTTCTCACTAACAAGTCACCATGTCTTTTTATTCCTGCATTCTTTATTACTTCATCACACAAGTGGGGGGACAATGCTACGGTAGCCCAGAAAGGCTGGGGGAAGAACGGAATCAACAGGTGGGGTTGTTACAGGAGCACCCCCTGTGAATAGCATACAGATCATAGTTTCTGCAGGATCTGACACAGAGCAGCTGTGCTCTCTGGTTCTATGATACAGTGGTTATCTAGTACACTTGCCTATATTCTAGGCAGGACTGATTCTATTTTTAGATACCAAAAAGGAGGGATTGACTCAGGGAGTCATTCCCAATTTTGGCTTTTGCGCCCCTGGCTAAGAGCAGCCAGGGGCACTTATGACAGCAGCAAATGGTACAAAAGGACTGGTAGCCATAATCATCCTCACCAGTTCCAATTTATGGAAGGGTTTGGATGGTGCAGTATGACTGGTAACCATCTCTGCTGTCATGCAAAAGCAAAAGCATGCTTCTGTGTAGCGCTGCTGAATCGCCTCTGTGAGCGGCATCTAGTACACATACGGTGATAGTCACAAAAGGCAAAACAAGCTCCATGATTGCCATGCTATGGCATCTGCCAGGGCAATCCAGGGGAAAAAGGCGCGAAATGCTTGTCTGCCGTTGCTTTCCCAGAGGAAGGAGTGACTAACGACATTTACCCAGAACCACCCGCGACAATGATTTTTGCCCCATCAGGCACTGGGATCTCAACCCGGAAGTTCCAAGGGGCGGGGGAGGCTGCGGGAACTATGGGATAGCTAGGGAATAGCTACCCACAGTGCAACGCTCCAGAATCCGACGCTAGCCTCGGACCGTGGACGCACACCACCGAATTAATGTGTTTAGTGTGGCCGCGCACACTCGATTTTATAAAATCTATTTTACAAAACCGGTTTATGCAAATTCGGAATAGTCCCGTAGTGTAGACGTACCCATAATTAGTTATTTCCATTGATTTATACAAGGGCAATAAGATATTCTCTGTATTACTGTCTATCCCTTTTTAAATAATTCCTAACATCCTGTTTGCTTTTTTGACTTCCGCTGCACATTGCTGGATGTCTTCAGAGAACTATCCACAATGACAAAAAGATCTTTTTCCTGATTAGCCTAATTTTGCCCCCATCATATTGTATGTATAGTTGGGGTTATTTTTTCCAATCTGCATCACTTGACATTTATACACATTTGCCATTTTGTTGCCCAGTCATTTAGTTTTGTGAGATCTTTTTTAAGTTCTTCACAGTTTGCTTTGGTCTTAACTATCTTGAGCAGTTTAGTATTCTGACGTTATTGATATAATCTGGGACCATATAGAACATGGCTGCAACCAAGGTCCTGTAGTGGCACCAAATCTTATGTACAGGGGGTCATATAAGGTGTCCAAGACCAGTTTATGGGTTGCTGGTTATAATTATGGTGTCTATATGTATGTATCATTTTGTAGTTGAAGTTATGAGTATTGGCTCTATCCTGTCTGTATTTCAAACTTATGCTGTGCTTCTGGGAGACATCCCAGACAAGCTGGTGTTAGCTCTGCCTAGCCTGCTTGATGGCTCATTAAGGACCATCAGCTATTCAACTGACCCATTGAGAGAAGGCAGATATGCCTTGTAACTCAGCAAAGTATGCAGGGACTTGCCCATGTGACTCCAGACTCCATTTTGCTGTCATTTTCCACAGTAAGAACAAAGAAGTGTTCTTACACCTGGAAAAGCCTACAAAAGGCTGATGCCTCATCTCCATCTTGTTTTCAATCCTGCTTCTTACCTCTGGAGGAACTTTGCTACAAACTGAAGCTCTGAACAAAGGACTGACTGACCCATCCCAGAGGAGGATGTACTCCAGAGACTTGATTTGAACCTGCAGTTTACTCCATCACTGCTACAAGCCTGAACTAAGAACTTTGCCATTACTGCATGTAATTGATTCCATTTAACCAGTTCTAGCTCTCATCTCTATCTTTTTCCTTTTATGAATAAACCTTTAGCTTTTAGATTCTAAAGGATTGGCAACAGCATGATTTGTGGGTAAGATCTGATGTGTATATTGACCTGGGTCTGGGGCTTGATTCTTTGGGATCAAGAGAACCTTTTTCTTTTATTGGGGTGTTGGTTTTCATAACCATTCATTCCCAGGACGAGTGCACTGGTGATGATACTGGAAGACTGGAGTGTCTAAGGGAATTGCTTGTGTGACGTGGTTAACCAGTGGGGTGAAACCAAAGTCCTCTTTGTCTGGCTGGTTTGCCTTGCCTTAGAGGTGGAAAAATCCCAGCCTTGGGCTGTAACTGCCCTGTTTTAAGCAATTTGTCACTCTCAGTTGGGTCCCACCAGAACCGCATCGTCCCAAGTATCATCTGCAAACTTTGCCACCTCACTGTTTACCCCTTTCTCCAGATCATTTATGAATACATTGAATAGGATTTGTCCTAGGACTGACCCTTGAAGAACACCACTAGTTACTCCTCTCCATTCTGAAAATTTACCATTTATTCCTTCCCTTTGTTCCCTGTCTTTTAACCAGTTCTCTATCCATGAAAAGATCTTCCCTCTTATCCCATGATAACATAATTTATGTAAGAGCCTTTGGTGAGGGACCTTGTCAAAGGCTTTCTGGAAATCTAAATACACTATGTCCACTGGATCCCCCTTGTCCATATGTTTGTTGACACTTTCAAAGAACTCTAATAGATTAGTAAGACATGATTTCCCTTTACAGAAACCATATTGACTTTTACTCAACAATTTTTGTTCTTCTATGTGCCTGACAATTTTATTCCTTTACTATTGTGTGACGGGGCAGGGCAGCCCCGCACTGGTACAGCAGGGGTTAACCCTTCTTTACTAGCAGAGGAAGCCACGCCCAGGAAGTTCTGCTGGGCATGCTCCAACTGGCAGACCAGTATAAAAGCCTGCAGGTCTGCTCAGTCTGGGCTGGCCACCGGGGGAGAAGGACGCAGACCGTCAGCCTCTGCAGAGGGAGAGCCCAGGAGCTCGGACCGGGGCGCCAGCCGAGCCGGGGCCGACCCGGAGCCCCCGGGGAGGGACGCCGGCAGTGACGGACCTACGGGGGAGCCGCTCCCACAACGCAGACGTCCGGCCAGGCAGGGTAGGAAGTGACCCAGGGGCATTGTAGAGACTGACAGCCTTAAAGCTGCAGTACCGCTCGGCATGTTGCGGGCGGATCCCCGCCGAGCGGGAGGCAAGGAGACCTTGCCACAAACAGGGCCCTGGGTCGGGGCTCGGTGGAGAGGGAGGGCCCGAGTCCCCCTACCCCACCCCGTAATACCCCACCCCGAAGGGGGGGGGTTATAGACTCCGGCCGCTAGGCCGCGCTACCCCACCCCGAAGGGGGGGGTTTATGGACTCCGGCCGCTAGGCCGTGCTACCCCACCCCGAAGGGGGGGGTTTATGGACTCCGGCCGCTAGGCCGCGCTACCCCGCCCCGAGAGGGGGGGGGTTTACGGACTCCGGCCGCTAGGCCGCGCTACCCCGCCCCGAGAGGGGGGGGGTTTACGGACTCCGGCCGCTAGGCCGCGCTACCCCGCCCCGAGAGGGGGGCGGTTACGGACTCCGGCCGCTAGGCCGTGCTACTCCACCCCGGAGGGGGTGTCCATAGACTCTGGCCGCTAGGCCGTAATACGCCGGCTACCAGGGGCAGACCGAAGGACAAGCGAGTGGTGCAGCGCTAGGCCCCAACCCGCCCCTGCCACGAGGGGGCGCTGGGGCACCTGGCCCATCACAATTGGCACCTGACCAGGGACTTGAACGGGCCTGAGATAAGGCCGCAGGGCCCAAGATGGACCCCGAGAAACTTTTGCAGTGGCTGCTGGAGAATCAGCAGCAGCAGATGGCACAACAGCAGCAGCAGCAAGCGCAGCTGCTCCAGCAGCTGGCGGCCCAACAGCAGGCACAAGCCGCCCAGCGACAGGAACAGCAGCAGCAGTTGGTCCGGGAACTGACGGCCCAGCAACGGACGAACCAGGAGCGGCTGGTTCAACAGATGGCGGCGCTAATCGGACCGGCACCGGGTACGCCTCTAGGGGCCGTCGGGGGCAACCCCGACGAGGTTCTCGGGAGATTACCCGTGCGCCTAGCTAAGATGGGGCCGGGGGATGATCCCGAGGCCTTCCTCGTGACCTTTGAAAGGGTCGCGACCGCCATGCAGTGGCCCCTCGCTCATTGGGCCACGATACTGGCACCCTACCTGACGGGCCCAGCCCAAGCGGCGTACCGGAACTTGGGCTCCCAGGATGCACTGGACTACCCGAAGGTTAAGGCCGCAATCTTAGACGAAATTGGCGTCAGCCCTGAGACCTACCGCCAGCGACTCCGCCGGGAACGATACATGCCCGGGGCCTGGCCGCGGGCCGTGGCCCAGCGAATCCGGGACCTCTGTTGGCGGTGGCTGGAACCGGAAGGGCGGACGGGCGCTCAGGTGGCTGAGATGGTAGCCTTAGAACAGTTCCTTCAAGCCCTGCCCCCGGGAGGGAAGGAATGGGTACAGCGACACCGCCCCAAGACCCTCGCGGACGCGATTTCCCTGATGGAGGACTACCAGGCGGCAGATGGGGACGTGAAGGCCAACCCCAGGGGGGGGTGAGCCCAGTAGACGGAGCCCAGGACAGACCCAGGGCCCACGTAAAGGGGACGGGGGGGACCCTCGGCGGCTTCCCCAGCCCCCCGAAATACCAGTAACCCGGGGCCCTAGGGCGACACCCCGGGACGATATCCCACGACGCTCGGAGGAGGCCCCCGCAAGGCCTGGCAGCCCTCGCCACAACCCTACCGAAGAAGGGAGACGGGACCGCTGCTACGAGTGCGGTCAGGTAGGGCACTTCAGGAGGGAGTGCCCGTACATGGATTGCAATTATGGGCAAGTGTTGACGGCGGGTCACCGGGCCCGGGCTTGGGAGCCGGGGAAAATTGTTCTGCCGGTGAAGGTGGATGGGACGTCTGCCTGGGCCTTAGTGGACTCCGGGTGTAGCCAGACGGTTATGCGGGAGGGGCTGATCAAGCCCACTGGCCCTGCCGGGGCCCCCATCCAGCTACAGTGCATCCATGGGGATGTGAAGCCTTACCCCACTGTCTGGGTACAGCTGGAGGCGGCCCAACACCGGGCGCGGTGTTTAGTGGGGGTGGCTCCCAAATTGGCGTACCCCGTGGTCCTAGGGCATGACTGGCCGGGCTTCACAAGCCTCTTGAGGGAAGGGGCTACGCCGCCAGGGAGGAGAACTGGGGAACGGGCTAGACGGCCGGGATTTCTAGGCCAGCCAACGGCAGAGGACCCCCTAGAGGGACCCTCGGGGAGCTCCGGGAGAGGGGTAAGGAGCTGGCAACAGAGGGCCCGGGCTGGCTAGATGTGGACACCGACTTCCTCGAGGAGCAACGAGGGGATGCCACTCTCAGCCGGGCTTGGGAACAGGCGACTAGTCCACCAGGGGAGGACGACCCGCCCCACCGCCAGCCACAAGGGCCCCGATTTGAGATCCATCGGGACTTACTCTATCGGGTGGTGCCCGAACCACAGACAAAAGAAGAACTACGCCAGCTATTGGTCCCGCGGCGGTTCCGTCGGGACTTGCTCCGTCTGGCACATTCGGTGCCGTGGGCCGGACACCTAGGCAGAGAGAAGACGTTACAAAGGGTGGCCCAGAGGTTCTTTTGGCCGGGCATCCATGCAGAGGTACGAGACTATTGCGCCTCCTGCCCAGAATGCCAGAGAGCCGGCCCAAAAGGTGTACCAAGGGCCCCCCTCGTACCCTTGCCCGTGGTGGGGACGCCTTTTGACCGGATAGGCCTAGATCTCGTGGGACCCCTGGAAAAGAGCAGCACGGGTCATAAGTACATCATGGTGGTGGTCGATTATGCCACACGCTATCCCGAAGCGGTGCCACTGAGGTCCACCACGGCACCGGTCATTGCTAACGAACTATTACAAATCTTCGCTCGGGTAGGTATCCCGAGCGAGATATTAACGGATCAAGGGACGAACGTGACCGCTAGGTTGATGGCAGAGCTGTGCAGGCTGCTGAACATCCGGGCACTAAAGACCTCCGTCTACCACCCCCAGACGGATGGCTTGGTCGAGCGATTCAACGGCACTTTGAAGGCCATGCTGAGGAAGTTTGTAGAAGACGACCCACGACACTGGGATAAACTACTCCCCGCACTCCTCTTCGCGGTGCGAGAGGTACCCCAGGCGTCTACGGGGTTCTCCCCCTTTGAACTCCTCTACGGGAGGAAGCCTAGGGGTATCCTCGATCTCCTAAGGGAAACCTGGGAAGAGCAGGAGACCCGTGTTTGGGGATCGGTGCAGTATATCCTCCATCTGCGGGAACGTCTCCGGGAACTAGGGGCCTTGGCCCGCGAAAATCTGGTGAGGGCTCAGCAGACTCAGGAGGCTCAGTATAACAAGGGGGCCAAGGTACGAACTTTCGGGCCAGGGGATCGGGTCCTCTTGCTACTTCCTTCCTCAGAGTCCAAGCTGCTAGCCAAGTGGCAGGGCCCCTTTGAAGTGGTCAGGCGGATGGGGCCGGTCGATTATGAGGTACGGTTGTCCGGGCGGAGGAGGGATACCCAGATCTACCACGTGAACCTCCTTAAGGCCTGGAGGGACCGAGAGGGCCTGCTGATAGCCCCATACCCGCCAGAACCGGAATTGGGGCCGCTGGTGGGAGAGCCCGAGGCGGCTGGGACGGCGGACATAGGCCGCGAGCTTACCCCAACCCAGCGGGACCAGGTAGAACGACTGGTGGCGGCGTTCCCCGTGGTTTTGTCGACGCGACCCGGGCGAACCACGTTAGCAAACCACCACATCGCTACCATTCCAGGACACAAAGTGCGGGACACACACCGCCCGCTCCCCAGGAAGATGTGGGAGACAGTGAAGGAGGAGCTCGGGCTGATGTTAGCCTTAGGGGGTGGTGGAAGAGTCGCGGAGTGAATGGAGGAGTCCCATAGTATTGGTCCCCAAGCCAGACGGAACAGTCAGGTTTTGCATCGACTTCCGCAAGGTAAATGCAATTTCACGGTTTGATGCCTATCCCATGCCCCGGGTGGACGAGCTGCTAGAGCGGCTAGGAAAAGCCGAGTTCATCTCCACCCTGGACTTGACGAAGGGATATTGGCAGATCCCGTTGACACCGGCCTCACGAGAAAAGACAGCATTTCCAACGCCGTTCGGACTCTACCAGTTTACGATGATGCCGTTCGGATTGCACGGGGCCGCGGCGACCTTCCAGCGACTCATGAACCAGGTGCTGAACGCCCACAACGAATACGCCGCAGCGTACATCGATGACATTGTCATCTACAGTAGCACTTGGGAGGAACATCTACAACACCTGACTGAAGTTCTGCAGGCATTAGGCGAAGCCGGCCTCACCGCGAACCCGGCGAAATGTCACCTGGGCCAGAAGGAGGTGACTTACCTGGGCTACACGGTAGGTCGGGGTCAGATCCGTCCCCTCGTAGATAAGGTGGAAGCGTTGAGGACGTACCCCACGCCCACAACCAAGCGGCAAGTCCGACAGTTCTTGGGGCTGGCCGGGTACTATCGGCGGTTTGTGCCTAACTTCGCCACACTCGCGGCCCCACTAACGGAATTGACACGCAGTTCACAACCCCAGAAAGTACGTTGGACGGAAGGCTGCGAAAAGGCCTTTCGCGCCCTGAGGGAACAATTAACCCGGGAACCGGTACTAGTCCAACCGGATTTTTCAAAGCCCTTTATCCTACAGACAGATGCCTCGGAGGTGGGACTGGGGGCCATACTGTCACAGGAGGTAGGGGACGAAGAACACCCGGTCTTGTACCTCAGCCGCAAGCTGTTCCCCCGCGAAACCCGGTACTCCACCATAGAACGCGAGGCCTTGGCAGTAAAGTGGGCGGTTGAGGCACTAAGGTACTACCTATTGGAGAACCCCTTTTCCTTGGTGACTGATCACGCGCCCCTCCGATGGATTAATAGTATGAAGGAGACAAATAACCGGATCATGCGGTGGTACCTGTCCCTCCAACCCTACGCCTTCCGCATGTCACATCGGCCAGGCAGGGCTCATGGGAACGCGGACTTCTTCTCCCGCATCGGGGAGGAGGAAGGGGAGGTGGGAATCCAGGGTCAGCCGGCCTCGGCGGCTGTCTTAAGGGGGAGGGTGTGTGACGGGGCAGGGCAGCCCCGCACTGGTACAGCAGGGGTTAACCCTTCTTTACTAGCAGAGGAAGCCACGCCCAGAAAGTTCTGCTGGGCATGCTCCAACTGGCAGACCAGTACAAAAGCCTGCAGGTCTGCTCAGTCTGGGGTGGCCACCGGGGGAGAAGGACGCAGACCGTCAGCCTCTGCAGAGGGAGAGCCCAGGAGCTCGGACCGGGGCGCCAGCCGAGCCGGGGCTGACCCGGAGCCCCCGGGGAGGGACGCCGGCAGTGACGGACCTACGGGGGAGCCGCTCCCACAACGCAGACGTCCGGCCAGGCAGGGTAGGAAGTGACCCAGGGGCATTGTAGAGACTGACAGCCTTAAAGCTGCAGTACCGCTCGGCGTGTTGCGGGCGGATCCCCGCCGAGCGGGAGGCAAGGAGACCTTGCCACAAACAGGGCCCTGGGTCGGGGCTCGGTGGAGAGGGAGGGCCCGAGTCCCCCTACCCCACCCCGTAATACCCCACCCCGAAGGGGGTATTTATGGACTCAGGCCGCTAGGCCGCGCTACCCCACCCCGAAGGGGGTGTGTAGGGACTCCGGCCGCTAGGCCGTGCTACCCCACCCCGAAGGGGGTGCGTATGGACTCCGGCCGCTAGGCCGCGCTACCCCGCCTCGAGAGGGGGGGTTTATGGACTCCGGCCGCTAGGCCGCGCTACCCCGCCTCGAGAGGGGGGGTTTATGGACTCCGGCCGCTATGCCGCGCTACCCCGCCCCGAGAGGGGGGCGGTTACGGACTCCGGCCGCTAGGCCGCGCTACTCCACCCCGGAGGGGGTGTCCATAGACTCGGGCCGCTAGGCCGTAATACGCCGGCTACCAGGGGCAGACCGAAGGACAAGCGAGTGGTGCAGCGCTAGGCCCCAACCCGCCCCTGCCACGAGGGGGCGCTGGGGCACCTGGCCCATCACATATTGTTTCAACTAATTTGTCTGGTACAGATGTTAGACTTACCAGTCTGCAACTGCCAGGATCGCCTCTAGAGCCCTTTTTAAATATTGGCGTTACATTAGCAATCTTCCAGTCATTGGGTACAGAAGACGATTTAAAGACAGGTTACAAACCATAGCTAATAGTTCCCCAATTTCACATTTGAGTTCCTTCAGAACCCTTGGTAAATACCATCTGGTCCCGATGATTTGTTACAGTTAAGTTTATCAAGTAGTTCCAAAACCTGCTCTATTGACATTTCAATCTGTGGCAATTTCTCAGATTTGTCAACCACAAAAGGTTTGGGAATCTCACCAACATCCTCAGCCATGAAGACTGAAGCAAAGAATCCATTTAGTTTCTCTGCAATGACTTTCTCGTCTTTAAGGGCTCCTTTTGTATCTCAATCATCCAGTGGCCTCACTGGTTGTTTAGCAGGCTTTCTGCTTTTGATGTACTTAAACATTTTGTTATTACCTTTTGAGTTTTTGGCTAGTCCCTTCTTCAAACTCCTCTTTGGCTTTTCTTATTACATTTTTACACTTAATTTGGTAGCGTTTATGCTCCTTTCTATGTACCTCACTAGGATTTGACTTCCACTTTTTAAAAGATGCCTTTTTATCTCTCACTGCTTCTTTTACATAGTCGTTAAGCCACGGTGGCTCTTTTTTAGTTCTTTTGCTGTGTTTTAATTTGGGGTATATATTTAAGTTGGACCTCTCATATTGTGTTTTTGAAAAGTGTCCATGCAGCTTGCAGGGATTTCACTCTAGTCACTGTACCTTTTAATTTCTGTTTAACTAACCCCCTCATTTTTGCATAGTTCCCCTTCCTGAAATTAAATGCCAGTGTTGAGCTGTTCTTCGCACCACAGGAATGTTAAATGTTGTTATATTATGGTCACTATTTCCTAGCGGTCCTGTTACAGTTAGCCCTTGGACTAGACCCTGCACTCCACTCAAGACTAAATCGAGAGTTGCTTCTCCCATTGCGGGTTCTTGTACCAGCTGCTCCAAGAAACAGTCATTTAAAGTATCCAGAAATTTTGTCTCTGCATTTTGTCCTGAGGTGACATGTACCCAGTCAATATGGGGATAATTGAAATCTCCCATTATTATGGATTTCTTTATTTTGATAGCCTCTCTAATCTCCATTCGCATTTCATCCTCACTAGCACTGTCTTTGACAGGTGGTCGATAACAGATCCCTATTGTTATATTCTTATTAGAGCATGGAATTACTATCCATAGAGATTCTATGGAACATGTGGTTTCATTTAAGATTTTTACTTCATTTGAGTTTACATTTTCTTTAACATACAGTGCCACTCCCCTCCCCACCCTCCAAGTATGACCTGCTCTGTCCTTCCGATATATTTTGTACCCTGAAATGATTGTGTCCCATTAATAGGCATCACAGAAACCTGGTGGAGTGAGGACAATCATGTCAATAGTCTCTTAACACGAGGCCCTCTAATTCACCCATCTTATTATTCTGGCATTTGTGTACAAGCACTTTAAAAACTTGTGTGTGTGAATGCTTCTCGTCTGATCTGGCCCCTATTTTATCCTCTTCCAGCCTCTCTTCCTGACTAAAACTAGAAAATCTCTATCACTAGACTCTCCTCTAAGACAAGTCTCTGTCCCATCCACAAGCTCCTCTGCAGCCATTGGCTTTCCCCCATCTCTTAGTTTAAAAACTGCTCTGCAACCTTTTTAATGTTAAGTGCCAGCAGTCTGGTTCCACTTTGGTTTAGGTGGAGCCCATCCTTCCTGTATAGGCTCCCCCATCCCCAAAGTTTCCCCAGTTCCTAATCAATCTAAACGCCTCCTCTCTACACCATCATCTCATCCACTCTTTGAGACTCTGAAGCTCTGCCTGCCTACCTGGCCCTGTGCGTGGAACTGGAAGCATTTCTGAGAACGCCACCATAGAGGTCCCAGATTTCAGTCTCTTTCCTAGCAGACTAAATTTGGCCTCCAGGACGTCTCACCTACCGTTCCTTATGTCATTGGTGCCTACATGTACCACAACCACCGGCTCCTCCCCAGCACTACAAATAAATCTATCTAGATGCCTCGAGAAATCAGCAACCTTTGCACCAGGCAGACAAGTCACCATACGGTTCTCCGGGTCATCACAAACCCAGCTATCCTTGTTTCTAATGATCAAATCTCCCATTACTAACAGCTGCCTTTTCTTAATGCCTGGGGTTCCCTCCCCAGAGAGGTAACCTCAGTGCAAGAGGTTACCCCAACACCATCTGGGAGGAGGGTCCCAACTATGGGAAGGTTTCCCTCTGCTCCCATTGACAGCTCTCCTTCCCTGGGCCTTTCATCCTCCTCAACAGCGCAGTGGCTGTCTGACCGGAGGTGGGAGAAATCTACAGTGTCCCGGAAAGTCTCATCAACATACTTCTCTGCCTCCCTTAGCATCTCCAGTTCCACCACCCTGGCCTCCAAAGCCTCCACACGGTCTCTGAGGGCCAGGAGCTCCTTGCACCGAATGCACACGTAAGCCACCCGCCCACAGGCCAGGTATTCATACATGCTACATTGAGAGCAATAAACAGGATAGCCCCCACTCTGCTGCTGGGCTTCTGCCTGCATTCTCTCTTACAGCTACCTAGATTAACAACAGGGGTTTTGTTTCAACCAAGAAGTTTGTTTTATAGCTTAAGTGTTTTAAAGAATGGCAAGAGCACCTCGCCCCCTTCCCACTCCCCTTCCAAACTCCTTCACGAAACTCCCCATTAGCAGCCCTGTTTGAAAAGCTCCCTGGTCCCTTGCTCACTGCTTTACAAAGCACTCCCCTATCACATACCCCCCTGCCCCCAGCCCCTGCTTGAGCCACTCAGGGTAGGGGGCTGGGAGCACCCCCAGTACCCCAGCCCACCCTCCCAGCCCCCAGACCTGACTCCTGCATCCCCTCCCACATAACGAGCCCTCACACCCCATGCTCTGACTCCTGCACCCCCCGCACATCCTCAACCGCTCCCTGAGCACCAAATGGGAGCTCCTGCACACCCCCCTCTACATTGCCACCTGCACCCCTCACACCAAATGGGAGCTGCCCCAGGTAAGCACTTCACACCCCAACCTCCTGCCCCAACCCTGAGCCCCCTCCTGCATCCTAAAATCTGGCCAGACCCTGCACCCCCATCTCCAGCTGCTCCTGCACCCCCAGCCCTGACTCCTGCACCCTGAACACCCTGCCCTCCCTGACCCTTGCACCCCCTCACACCCCCAGTCCTTACTCCTTCACCCCTCTCAAACACACCCGTTCCCTGCCCTCCCTGATTCCTGCAACCACCCATAACCCCTTCCTTCCTCCACCCCCTGCCCATCACACACCCCCAGCCCTGACTTCTGCACCCCTCCCACACAGCCTCCTGCCCCCCCACATCCCCACCTGCATTGCTCGCATGAAACAGGAGCTGCTCCTGGTAACTGCTCCACACCCTAACTCCTGGCCAGACCCTGCACTCCAACATTTTTATTTATTTAGTTTGTAATAAAGGGCTCTTATAAAGCATTTTGGATAACAGTTAGCTAACGGTACAAACAATATTTGGAAAGATCATTCGGTGGTGCACTGAGACGCTCAGCGATTTTCAAGTGGTCTGTGGAAAACTCAGACAACAAAAACAATCAAGGTACCTCGCTTTATCCTCATTTACTTCCTAGTACTTTTAGGAGGTGGAGGAAGAAAAAAAGAATGAAAAATGGGGGTGGGAGGGAAATGAGAGAATGTTCTTTTTCTTGCCTGAGTCCCAAGGAGAGACCCCTAAAATGGAGCTGAGCACAGGGCCCCACTCACGCTAAATCCGCCACTGAGCTTCCTTCTCTGGATACCCCCAGCCAGCAGTCAAGGACGCATGGACTGTCTGTGTGATAAGTAACCCTGGCCCAGCAGCTCTGACTCCAGCAGCTCGTTACACCCCAAGCATTATTGTGGTCTGGGTGGAGAAGGCTCAGGGTTTGAGAGGTCAGGGGTAGGAAGCTTCTGCTGATTATGCCGCACCTAAGCTCAGTTTTACTTGAGGAAACAGGAGCTATTTGACACTGTGCAATACGGCTCCTGTGCTCTGTTCCCAAAGCGTTCTGCAGCAGGGGAAGGTCTGTGGCAGTGTGTGTGTGTGTCACTGGCATATCGGGGTGATGCTGCAACAGGGCAGAGTAGAGGTGGCATTGTGGTGCTGGCATGAACCATCTCTCTTCTTTTCCCCTTCCAAGAACAGAGGGGAGAGTAACCCTTACCCAGCGAGGTCACATTCTCATGGTTCTCCTGCATGACATCCCTGTAGAGGGCTCTCTGAGCGGGGTCCAGCAGAGCCCACTCTTCCCTGGTGAAATACACAGCCACCTCCTCGAAGGTCACAGGCCCCTGAAAGAGCGAGAGTCCCACACTCAGTACCTGCTGCCCCACTCACAGCCCCCCTATACATGGGGGACAGGAGCCAAACAGAAACTCTGGGAGGATTGCAGTCAGAGTCCCACCCCCACCCTGCTCAGAGCATCCAGGAAACACCAGGGGGAGGGGGCGAAGCGAGAGCCCCTCCTCTCTCCCAGCAGAGCCATCACACACCTACTAGTCACTGACTGATTCAGGAGATGGAGCCCCTAGCAGGGTCCAGGGACAGCTCCCTGGTAGGAAGCCCAACACCCTCCCCATTCTGAAGAGCTGGATGTGAAGGGAGGGGAATCTCCCCCTAAGCCTCACTGGTGGGTGCCCCCTTCATATCTCACAGCAGCCGCTGGTTAGTCAGGTCAGGCTCCAGCACTATGAGTCTGGTCAGTTTTCCCAGCCCCATGCAGCTGGGTTATTTTCTGCTCCACAAACTAGAGCATTTCCACCGCCGAACCTCCTGGGTCTGTTCCTAGAATCTAGGCCACATATTAAATAACTCCCAGCAGGTTTAGCACACCCCTGTCCTCCTCCCTTTCTCCACCCTGTGCATTCCTGCAAACCAGACTGCAACCTCCAAACCAGCCTGTGCAAACCTTCCCATCTCCCACGTATTGGCTGTCCTTCTCCCCCGCTGAAGGAACCCACCAGCAACCCCCTGATAATACCTACCTGAACTGGCTCCTCTGCAGCCATTTCTCTCCCCTGTCCAACGAGAGGACGGGATGAACTGGAGCGAAACATGGACGTTATTCTGCAGCCTGGCAGGGCGAGAAGGGCAGTTGTGAAGGTTTCAGAACAGGCTTTAATTCATTTCACAGCATGATTCCCCCAGGCCCTTTCGCTGCAGACAGGCACCCTAGAGTCTGCCATGCTGAGAAAGGCTTGATCTCTTTGTACAGTGTAGACCTGGCCTCTCCTGCCAGGCTAAGCCCACAGAGACATTTTTAACCTCCCTTCTCCCTCCCCTCACCCCGTAACAAAGTCTCTGAACACAAGGCTAGAAAAAAGCAGAACCAAAGGAGTCACTGTGGGGGATCCCCTCGGACACTGACCCCATGGCAGCCACACCCCAGCAGGAGGGATATGGAGTCAGGAACTGGATTTTCCTCTGTCTGATTCTCATCTTTTCCACAGGAAAGTGACTCTACCCAGGGTGCAGCAATACATCTGTCTGGGCAGATTAGAGATCTGGAAATCTCTCTCCAAACTCTTCTCTCCCACAGCCCCTTTCAGTCTCTCTTTCTCCTTCTATCTCCTTTTCCCCTCTCCCTGCCCGTCTGGTAGGAAAGTCCCATTCCTGGGTAGTTTGCTCCCCCATGGCTGGATTTGCTCCTGCAATTGTTAATTGGATGAGAAACGAGGGGGGTCTGTTTGTGTGGAGTCATTTTAAGGCCAGACCCCAGCATTTTCCCTTCGTTTCTTTCAGTTACCTGGAGACTCTGACTCAGAATTTAGTATTAACAGGGCCCAGGGCTGCCCTAGGACCAGCTGGAGAAAGTCATCCCTTGGGTCGGGCAGAGAAGCAGCTTTAATTCAGGTCACTTCCCAGCACAGAACCCCGCTGGGGGAGCAGCAGCTGCTAAGCCTGGTCTCCCAGATCACAATGGAGGCTGCAGCGTCTGACCCAGGAAGCTGAACCCCAGTATCCTGAGCAGAGAGGGACAGAGCGTTTGAGCAGCTTCCCTCCTTTAGCTCTCTGGGGAGAGCAGCTAATGAGAGCCCCTCCTCACAGGGAGAATTGCTGATCTCATTTGCCCCACTGTCCATCTGGAGTGGCTCCTTGTCCTTCCATACAGTGACTCTGGATTAACAATTGTCTCAATGAAACCAGAGTTCAGAAAGAATGAGTCCAGAACGCTGTGGAAGAGACTATCGTGTGGCAGTGCTGACCCCCTTCCCACCTCCCTCACCCCCCAGATCGAGAACAAGGACTAGGGGGCACAATTTTCCAAATGGAACTGAAAGTTCCTGCAGTTGTCAAAAGAGGAGAAAAGCAAAATCTGTGATTTCACACTAACAGTGACTGATAAGTGGATAGAAAGTTATCACAGTGACAGGACCTGTGACTGGGGAATGCCGGGCAGTGCGTGGAGGCAGGACTCTGACACAAGTTGATCAGAGAGAAGGATCATGGTTAGTAGCAGCCCCCAGACACTCCCCAGTACCCAGAGCCCAGACCCCACAGCCAGGGGCAACAGACACCCCCTAGCCAGGGTCCCACCAGATATTCCCTGGGATGCAGCCCCCAGAGTCCCCAGCCAGGGACCCCAGATACCCCTCAAAGCCCCACCAGCCAGGGAATCCCCACCAGACCATGACTGTCAGGTTGGGAATCCCAAAGGGTTCCCCCCACCAAGTGCCCCCAGCAGCCAGGGACACCCCGCCAGGAACTCAGTCCCTCACTGCCTGCCTAGGACACCCTCCTGATTTCCAGCAGGATCTGCCATGTCGTTTGTCTGGGACCCCCTCCTCTGCCCTGATGCTTTTCAGAGGGACCCTTCACTTTGCTTGCCTGGCATCCCCTGAGCTAGTGCCAGAGCTCCGCTCCCCCCCCCCACCCCTGTGCACTGGGCAGGGCAGCGATCCCAGGAGTCTGCGGTGGAAGCCCAGACAGAGCCCCTGGCACAGAACCAGGCTCCCTCTAACCCCCTGCCCCACGCTCAAGAGATGCCCACCCCTGCTGTTCTGCAGCCAACAGCGACACCCACCTCCAGGACCCAAAGCCCCCCACACAGACACCCCTTCCCCCAGTGCAACAGTGTTACCTCACAGTGCCTGAGAAGTGGATAGAAAGTGACCACCGCCCCCTGCTGGCCAGTCACACAGGCAGAGGGAGCCCTGGGGGATGTCTCTTGAACTGGAGTATGGAAGGCCTGGAGGAACAAAATAGGTAAGAAATGTTCATGCCTGTCACTAGCAAATAATGGCCACCATGGATCCACCCCAGAGGTGGCTACATCTTAGCACTGTGGGAATCAACCTCTCACAGAGACCATTTGTCATGGGGTTTGGGATACGTCTGGACCCACACTGCACTCAGAGTGACATCCTCATCCCGTGCCAGCTGGAGAAAAGAAAAGGGTCCAGCCAACTCTCCCGTTACCAGCTGGGGACCACTGATCCCCAAACAGGGGGAGGCCTCGAGCTTTGATGGGTATTAAAGATGTGGCTGGTCTCTTTCTTCAGCAAACATTTTAACACAGATAAAGGGGGGAAGAAATGGTTCTCAAAGGAGAGGGGAAAGATCAACACTGGGAAATTTAACCCCCTGCAACCTCCAGGATGGAGAATGATTCAGGGCAACAGGTTTCCTCTAAGAAAAGAGAAGTTGCTGGGATTGAGAAACATGGGGAACAGCCCCAAACATGAAAGGAATTTTAATTGATATTTGATAATAACGTAGAACTGAAAGAGAAAGACTGGAAATCTGAGAGATTTTGGCTCTATTTTTGCAAATAATAGAGAGGAAAGTGGAAAATCAAAGGGATTTTATATCAGTTTATATCTGATGTGCAGTAAAATGTCAGTGTTTCACATCAGTGTTTGTTAAATGAATAGAGAGGAAATGGGCAACATTTGCAAACATTTTATATCGATGTTCAAGAAGCTGAGAAAAGGTGTAAATCTGAGATTTTCTTGTTATTTTATAATTAGAGAGAGGGGGGGAATCTCAGGGCATATTCAATTAGAAACAAACAACTAGAGAGAAGTGGAGCAAATGTTTAGGGTATTTTATATCAACCTTTGAGATTTGCAGAAAAAACGTGTCACGACCTGCAACTGGAGGTGGAGAATCAGACTCCTGGAGAGACCAGGGGGAAATGGGGGAGACGGGAGAGCGGCTCGTTGGCGGGGAAAGGGGCGAATCTCCCCGGATTTTACAGCCCGGGTGAGACACTGAGCGAGAAAAGGGGCAGAACTGGAGAGAATTTGTATCGGGGGCGAGAGGCAAGTGGCACCAACAGGGACAGGATCCAATTAACCCCCCTTCGCCCCCCCCGGGAATTTCCTGGCTGCCCAGAGACAGTTCAACCCCCCCCCCCGCGTCCCACCGACCTTCCCCCCCCCCGCAACTCCAGCTTCTCCCCCCCCGCCCGACACCCCCCCCAGGCCCCCCAAATCCCAGCGGGGGGGGGGGCGGATCCTGCTGCGGCTCCGCTGGGGCCGAGGCGGCTCCGAGGCTTCTCCCGGGTTCCCCGGGGCAGAGTCACGTGCCCGCCCCCCCAGGGTCTCTCACTCCCCGGGGGCTCCGGGCGGGGCTGGGGCGGGCAGAGCCCGGGGCTGCCCGGGGGGCGGGGCCCAGCTGGAGAAACCCCCCCCCGGCCGGGCCCCCCCGCACAGACCCCCCCGGGGAGCAGCAGCGGCTCAGCCCGGGCCCGGCTCACGCGGAGGCGGCAGCAGCAGCTTTGTTCTCCCGCCCCCAGCGGGGCTCGCACGGAGCATGCGCGATTTTACCTGCTGAAACCTTCCGTTACCTGGGCTGGAGAGAGCGGAAGCGGCCCCGGGGCAGGCTGGGAGATGTAGTTCCTGACTCTCCCCGGAGCGGAAGTGACGTTGGGGGGAGAGAACAAGCCGAGTTGCAAACGCGCGCGGCTCCCTGCGGCTCTGCCTGGCTCGCGCGGGGCCGTTGGAGCCTCTCTGCCCGCCCCAGCCCCGGGGAGTGAGAGACCCCGGGGGGGGGGGGCGCTGGGGGGGCGGGCACGTGACTCTGCCCCGGGGAACCCGGGAGAAGCCTCGGAGCCGCCTCGGCCCCAGCGGAGCCGCAGCAGGATCCGCCCCCCCGCTGGGATGGGGGGGGCCCGGGGCCCGGCGGGGGGGGGGGGGAAGCTGGAGCGGGGGGGGGGCGGAAGGTCAGTGGGACGCGGGGGGGCGGGCGAAGGGGGGAGGGGGGTTAATTGGCTCCTGTCCCTGTTGGTGCCACTTGCCTCTCGCCCCCGATACAAATTCTCTCCAGTTCTGCCCCTTTTCTCGCTCAGTGTCTCACCCGGGCTGTAAAATCCGGGGAGATTCGCCCCTTTCCCCGCCAACGAGCCGCTCTCCCGGCTCCCCCATTTCCCCCTGGTCTCTCCAGGAGTCTGATTCTCCACCTCCAGTTGCATAGTTTGTGACACGTTTTCTCTGCACATCTCAAGGGTGGATGTGCCCAGCCCTGAGGCTGTGGGTCCTGGAGATGGGTATCGCTGGGGGCCTGGTGGCTGCAGAACAGCCGGGGTGGGCGTCTCTTGGGGAGGCGGGACAGGGGGTTAGAGGGAGCCTGGTGCTGTGCCAGGGGCTCCGTCTGGGCTTCCCCCGCAGACTCCTGGGATCGCTGCCATGCCCAGTGCACAGAACTGGGGGAGGGGATCCCTGGCACTAGGTCAGGGGATGCCAGGGAAGCAGAGTGAGGGGTCCCACTGAAAAGCATCAGGGGGTCCCGCTGGGTGTAGGAGGGGGTCCCAGGCAAATGGCAGGGCAGATCCTCCTGTGGGGGAGTCCTAGGCAGGTAGTGAGGAACTTCTACTAACCATGATCTTTCTCTCTGATCAACTTGTGCCAGAGTCCTGGCTCCAAGCACTGCCTGGGATTCCCCAGTCACAGGCCCTGTCACTGTGATAACTTTCTATCCACTTATCAGTCACTGTTCGTGTAAAATCACAGATTTTGCTTTTCTCCTCTTTTGAAAACTGCAGGAACTTTTGGTTCCGTTTGGAAAATTTGTGCCCCCCAGTCCTTGTCCTCGATCTGGGGGATGAGGGAGGTGGGAAGGGGGTCAGCACTGCCACACAATGGTCTCTTCCACAGTGTTCTGGACTCATTCTTTCTGAAATCTGGTTTCATTGAGACCAATGTTAATCCAGTGTCACTGTATGGAAAGACAAGGAGTGACTCCGGATGGACAGTGGGGCAAATGAGGTCAGCAATTCTCCCTGTGAGGAGGGGCTCTCATTAGCTGCTCTCCCCAGAGAGCTAAAGGAGGGAAGCTGCTCAAATGCTCTGTCCCTCTCTGCTCAGGATACTGGGGTTCAGCTTCCTGGGTCAGAGGCTGCAGCCTCCATTGTGATCTGGGAGACCAGGGTTAGGAGCTGCTGCTCCCCCAGTGGGGTTCTGTGCTGGGATGTGACCTGAATTAAAGCTGCTTCTCTGCCTGGCCCAGGGGATGACTTTCTCCAGCTGGTCCTAGCCCCCTAGGGCAGCCCTGGGCCCTGTTAATACTAAATTCTGATCCAGACATTTCAAGTAACTGAAAGAAACGAAGGGAAAATGCTGGGGTCTGGCCTTAAAATGACTCTACACAAACAGACCCCCCTCATTTCTCGTCCAATTAACAATTGCAGGAGCAAATCCAGCCATGGGGGAGCAAACTACCCAGGAATGGGACTTTCCTACCAGATGGGCAGGGAGAGGGGAAAAGGAGAAAGAGACTGAAAGGGGCTGTGGGAGAGAAGAGTTTGGAGAGAGATTTCCAGATCTCTAATCTGCCCAGACAGATGTATTGCTGCACCCTGGGTAGAATCACTTTCCTGTGGAAAAGATGAGAAACAGACAGAGGAAAATCCAGTTCCTGACTCCATATCCCTCCTGCTGGGGTGTGGCTGCCGTGGGGTCAGTCTCTGAGGGAATCCCCCACAGTGACTCCTTTCGTTCTGCTTTTTTCTAGCCTTGTGTTCAGAGACTTTGTTACGGGGTGAGGGGAGGGAGAAGGGAGGTTAAAAATGTCTCTGTGGGCTTAGCCTGGCAGGAGAGGCCAGGTCTACACTGTACAAAGAGATCCAGCCTTTCTCATCATGGCAGACTCTAGGGTGTCTGTGTGCGGGAAAAGGGCCTGGGGGAATCATGCTGTGAAATGAATTAAAGCCTGTTCTGAAACCTCCACAACTGCTCTTCTCGCCCTGCCAGGCTGCAGAATAACGTCCATGTTTCACTCCAGTTCATCCCGTCTTCTCGTTGGACAGGGGAGAGAAATGGCCGCAGAGGAGCCAGTTCAGGTAGGTATTATCAGGGGGTTGCTGGTGGGTTCCTCCAGAGGGGGAGAGGGACAGCAAATACGTGGGAGATGGGAAGGTTTGCACAGGCTGGTTTGGAGGTGGAATCTGGTTTGCAGGAAATGCACAGGGTGGAGAAAGGGAGGAGGACAGGGGTGTGCTAAACCTGCTGGGAGTTATTTAATATGTGGCCTAGATTCTAGGAACAGACCCAGGAGGTTCGGCAGTGGAAATGCTCTAGTTTGTGGAGCAGAAAATAACCCAGCTGCATGGGGCTGGGAAAACTGACCAGACTCATAGTGCTGGAGCCTGAGCTCACTAACCAGCGGCTGCTGTGAGATATGAAGGGGGCACCCACCAGTGAGGCTTGGGGGAGATTCCCCTCCCTTCACATCCAGCTCTTCAGAATGGGGAGGTTGTTGGGCTTCCTACCAGGGAGCTGTCCCTGGACCCTGCTAGGGGCTCCATCTCCTGTGTCAGTCAGTGGCTAGTAGGTGTGTGATGGATCTGCTGGGAGACAGGAGGGGCTCTCGCTTCGTCCCCTCCCCCTGGTATTTCCTGGATGCGCTGAGCGGAGTGGGGATGGGACTCTGACTGCAATCCACCCAGAGTTTCTGTTTGGCTCCTGTCCCCCATGTATAGGGGGGCTGTGAGTGGAGCAGCAGATACTGAGTGTTGGACTCTCGCTCTTTCAGGGGCCTGTGACCTTCGAGGAGGTGGCTGTGTATTTCACCAGGGAAGAGTGGGCTCTGCTGGACCCCACTCAGAGAGCCCTCTACAGGGATGTCATGCAGGAGAACTATGAGAATGTGACCTCGCTGGGTAAGGGTTCCTGTCCCCTCGGTTCTTGGAAGGGGAAAAGAAGAAAGATGGTTCATGCCACCCCCCAATGCCACCTCTACCCTGCCCTGTTTCAGCATCACCCCAATATGCCAGTGACACACAAGCTACCAGAGACCCTCCCCTGCTGCAGAACACTTTGGGAACAGAGCACAGGAGCCATATCGCACAGTGTCAAATATCTCTTGTTTGTTCAAGTAAAACTGAGGGTTCGGTGCGGCATAATCAGCAGAAGCTTCCTACTCCTGATCTCTCAAACCGTGAGCCTTCTCCACCCAGACCACAATTATGCTTGGGGTGTAACGAGCAGGCTGCTGGAGTCAGCTGCTGATCCAGGGTCACTTATCACACAGACAGTCTGTGCATCCTTGAATGCTGGCTGGGGGTATCCAGAGACGGAAGCTCAGTGGCGGATTTAGCGTTAGTGGGGCCCTGTGCTCAGCTCCATTTTAGGGGTCCCTCCTTGGGACATAAGCAACAAAAAGATCACCCTCTCTTATTTCCCTCCCACCCCCATTTTTCATTCTTTTTTTTCCCCTCCTTCTCCTATAAGTAATAGGAAGTAAATGAAAATAAAGTGAGGTACATTGATTGTTTTTGTCGTCTAACCGATTTTTCCACAGACCACTTGAAAATGACTGAGAGTCTTGGTGCACCTCTTAATGACCTTTCCATATATTGTTTGTGCCGTTAGCTAACTATTTTAAAGTGCTTTGGATAAGAGCCCTTTATTAAAAATTAAAAATGTTAGAGTGCAGGGTCTGGCCAGGAGTTAGGGTGTGGGAGGGGGCTGAGGTTTGGGGCAGGGTGTTGGAGAGTGGAGCACTTACCTGGAGCAGCTCCTGTTTCATGCAAGCAATGCAGGTGGGGATGTGGGGGGGCAGGAGTCAGGGCTGGGGGTGCAGGGTCTGGGAGGGAGTTAAGGCTCAGGAGCAGCTGGAGATTGGGGTGCAGGGTCTGGCCAGGTTTTAGGATGCAGGAGGGGGCTCAGGGTTGGGGCAGGAGGTTGGGGGGTGAAGTGCTTACCTGGGGCAGCTCCCATTTGGTGTGAGGGGTGCAGGTGGCAATGTAGAGGGGGGTGTGCAGGAGCTCCCATTTGGTGCTCAGGGAGCGGTTGAGGATGTGGGGCTGGGTGCAGAAGTCAGAGCAGGGGGTGTGAGGGCTCGTTATGTGTGAGGGGGTGCAGGAATCAGATCTAGGGCTGGGAGGGTGGGCTGGGGTACTCCCAGCCCCCTATCTTGAGTGGCTCAAGCAGGGGCTGGGGGCAGGGGGGTATGTGATAGGGGAGTGCTTTGTAAAGCAGGGAGCAAGTGACCAGGGAGCTTTTCAAACAGGGCTGCAAACGGGGAGTTTTGTTAGGGAGTTTGGAAAGGGAGTGGGAAGGGGGCGAGGTACTCTTGCCATTCTTTAAAACACTTAAGCTATAATACAAACTTCTTGATTGAAACAAAAACCCTGTTAACCTAGGTGGCTGTAAGAGAGAATGCAGGCAGAAGCCCAGCAGCAGAGTGGGGGCTATCCTGTTTATTGCTATCCTGTTTATTGCTCTCAATGTAGCATGTATGATTACCGGCCCTGTGGGTGGGTGGCTTACGTGTGCATTCTGTGCAAGGAGCTCCTGGCCCTCAGAGACCGCGTGGAGGCTTTGGACGCCAAGGTGATGGAACTGGAGACGCTAAGGGAGGCAGAGAAGTATGTTGATGAGGCTTTCCGGGACACTTGTAGATTTCTCCCACCTCTGGTCAGACAGCCACTGCGCTGTTGAAGAGGATGAAAGGCCCAGGGAAGGAGAGCTGTCAATGGGAGCAGAGGGAAACCTTCCCATAGTTGGGACCCTCCTCCCAGATGGTGTTGGGGTAACCTCTTGCACTGAGGTTACCTCTCCGGGGAGGGAACCCCAGGCATTAAGAAAAGGCAGCTGTTAGTAATGGGAGATTTGATCATTAGAAACAAGGATAGCTGGGTTTGTGATGACTGGGAGAACCGTATGGTGACTTGCCTGCCTGGTGCAAAGGTTGCTGATTTCTCGAGGCATCTAGATAGATTTATGTGTAGTGCTGGGGAGGAGCCGGTGGTCGTGGTACATGTAGGCACCAATGACATAAGGAACGGTAGGTGAGACGTCCTGGAGGCCAAATTTAGTCTGCGAGGAAAGAGACTGAAATCTGGGACCTCTATGGTGGCATTCTCAGAAATGCTTCCAGTTCCACGCACAGGGCCAGGTAGGCAGGCAGAGCTTCAGAGTCTCAATGCGTGGATGAGATGATGGTGTAGAGAGGAGGCGTTTAGATTGATTAGGACCTGGGGAAACTTTGGGGATGGGTGAGCCTATACAGGAAGGATGGGCTCTACCTAAACCAACATGGACCCAGACTGCTGGCACTTAACATTAAAAAGGTTGCAGAGCAGTTTTTAAACTAAGAGAATGGGGAAATCCAATGGCTGCAGAGGAGCTCGTGGATCGGACAGACTTGTCTTAGAGGGGAGTCTAGTGATAGAGATTTTCTAGTTCTAGTCAGGAAGAGAGGCTGGAAGAGGATAAAGTAGGGGCCAGATCAGACGAGAAGCATTCACACATACAAGAATCTGACACATCAGAAAAGGGCAGACAAATAAACAGTGGCAAGTTTTTCAAATGCTTGTACACAAATGCCAGAAGTCTAAATAATAAGATGGGTGAATTAGAGTGCCTCGTGTTAAAGGAGGATATTGACATAATAGGCATCACAGAAACCTGGTGGAGTGAGGACAATCAATGGGACACAGTCATTCCAGGGTACAAAATATATCGGAAGGACAGAGCAGGTCATACTCGGGGGGTGGGGAGGGGAGTGGCACTGTATGTTAAAGAAAATGTAAACTCAAATGAAGTAAAAAATTCTTAAATGAAATCACATGTTCCATAGAATCTCTATGGATAGTAATTCCATGCTCTAATAAGAATATAACAATAGGGCTCTGTTATCGACCACCTGTCAAAGACAGTGATAGTGAGGATGAAATGCAAAGAGAGATTAGAGAGGCTATCAAAATAAAGAAATCCATAATAATGGGAGATTTCAATTATCCCCATATTGACTGGGTACATGTCACCTCAGGACAAAATGCAGAGACAAAATTTCTAGATACTTTAAATGACTGTTTCTTGGAGCAGCTGGTACAAGAACCTGCAATAGGAGAAGCAATTCTCGATTTAGTACTGAGTGGAGTGCAGGATCTAGTCCAAGGGCTAACTATAACAGGACCGCTTGGAAATAGTGACCATAATATAACAACATTTAACATTCCTGTGGTGGGAAGAACAGCTCAACACTGGCATTTATTTTCAGGAAGGGGAACTATGCAAAAATGAGGGGGTTAGTTAAACAGAAATTAAAAGGTACAATGACTAGAGTGAAATCCCTGCAAGCTGCATGGACACTTTTCAAAAACACAATATTAGAGGCCCAAATTAAATATATACCCCAAATTAAAAAACACAGCAAAAGAACTAAAAAAGAGTCACCGTGTCTTAACGACCATGTAAAAGAAGCAGTGAGAGATAAAAAGGCATCTTTTAAAAAATGGAAGTCAAATCCTAGTGAGGTACATAGAAAGGAGCATAAACACTACCAAATTAAGTGTAAAAATGTAATAAGAAAAGCCAAAGAGGAGTTTGAAGAAGGGGCTAGCCAAAAACTCAAAAGGTAATAACAAAAGCAGGAAGCCTGCTAAACAGGCCTGGGGCCACTGGACGATTGAGATACGAAAGGAGCCCTTAAAGACGATAAAGTCATTGCGGAGAAACGAAATGGATTCTTTGCTTCAGTCTTCATGGCTGAGGATGTTGGTGAGATTCCCAAACCATTTGTGGGTGACAAATCTGAGGAACTGCCACAGATTGAAGTGTCACTAGAGCAGGTTTTGGAACTACTTGATAAACTTAACTGTAACAAGTCACCGGAACCAGATGGTATTTACCAAGAGTTCTGAAGGAACTCAAATGTGAAATTGAGGAACTATTAGCTATGGTTTGTAACCTGTCCTTTAAATCGGCTTCTGTACCCAATGACTGGAAGATTGCTAATGTAACGCCAATATTTAAAAAGGGCTCTAGAGGCGATCCTGGCAGTTGCAGACTGGTAAGTCTAACGTCTGTACCAGGCAAATTAGTTGAAACAATAGTAAAGGAATAAAATTGTCAGGCACATAGAAGAACAAAAATTGTTGAGCAAAAGTCAATATGGTTTCTGTAAAGGGAAATCATGTCTTACTAATCTATTAGAGTTCTTTGAAGGTGTCAACAAACATGTGGACAAGGGGGAATCCAGTGGACATGGTGTACTTAGATTTCCAGAAAGCCTTTGACAAGGTCCCTCACCAAAGGCTCTTACATAAATTGTTATCATGGGATAAGAGGGAAGATCTTTTCATGGATTGAGAACTGGTTAAAAGACAGGGAACAAAGGGTAGGAATAAATGGTAAATTTTCAGAATGGAGAGGAGTAACTAGTGGTGTTCCCCAAGGGTCAGTCCTAGGACCAATCCTATTCAACGTATTCATAAATGATCTGGAGAAAGGGGTAAACAGTGAGGTGGCAAAGTTTGCAGATGATACTTGTGACGATGCGGTTCTGATGGGACCCAACTGAGAGTGACAAATCGCTTAAAACAGGGCAGTTACAGCCCAAGGCTGGGATTTTTCCACCTCTAAGGCAAACGAAACCAGCCAGACAAAGAGGACTTTGGTTTCACCTCACTGGTTAACCACAAGTCACACAAGCAATTCCCTTAGACACTCCAGTCTTCCAGTATCACCACCAGTGCCACTCGTCCTGGGGATGAATGGTTATGAAAACCAACACCCCAATACAAGAAAAAGGTTCTCTCGATCCCAAGGAATCAAGCCCCAGACCCAGGTCAATATACACATCAGATCTTACCCACAAATCACGCTGTTGCCAATCCTTTAGAGTCTAAAGGTTTCTTCATAAAAGGAAAAACATAGAGATGAGAGCTAGAATTGGTTAAATGGAATCAATGACATGCAGTAATGGCAAAGTTCTTAGTTCAGGCTTGTAGCAGTGATGGAGTAAATTGCAGGTTCAAATCAAGTCTCTGGAGTACATCCTCCTCTGGGATGGGTCAGTCAGTCCTTTGTTCAAAGCTTCAGTTTGTAGTAAAGTTCCTCCAGAGGTAAGAAGCAGGATTGAAAACAAGATGGAGATGAGGCATCAGCCTTTTATAGGCTTTTCGAGGTGTAAGAACCTCTTTGTTCTTACTGTTGAAAATGACAGCAAAATGGAGTCTGGAGTCACATGGGCAAGTCCCTGCATACTTTGCTGAGTTACAAGGCGTATCTGCCTTCTCTCAATGGGTCAGTTGAATAGCTGATGGTCCTTAATGGGCCATCAAGCAGGTGAGGCAGAGCTAACACCAGCTTGTCTGGGATGTCTCCCAGAAGCACAGCATAAGTTTGAAATACAGACAGGATAGAGCCAATACTCATAACTTCAACTACAAAATGATACATACATATAGACACCATAATTATAACCAGCAACCCATAACCTGGTCTTGGACACCTTATATGACCCCCTTTACATAAGATTTGGTGCCACTACAGGACCTTGGATACAACCATGTTCTATATGGTCCCAGATTATATCAATAACGTCAGAATACTAAATTGCTCAAGATAGTTAAGACCAAAGCAAACTGTGAAGAACTTCAAAAAGATCTCACAAAACTAAGTGTCTGGGCAACAAAATGGCAAATGTGTATAAATGTCAAGTGATGCAGATTGGGAAAAATAACCCCAACTATACATACAATATGATGGGGGCAAAATTAGGCTAATCAGGAAAAAGATCTTTTTGTCATTGTGGATAGTTCTCTGAAGACATCCAGCAGTGTGCAGCGGAAGTCAAAAAAGCAAACAGGATGTTAGGAATTATTTAAAAAGGGATAGACAGTAATACAGAGAATATCTTATTGCCCTTGTATAAATCAATGGAAATAACTAATTTAGACCCCATCATTTTATATGTATATTTGGGATTATGTTTGCCAATGGGCTGCACTATGTGTTATCCTGACATCTAGTACTGCTGAGATCCTGCGTTCAATAATATCCCTGCCCTTCCTGTTCCCATTCTGCACTGAGCCCCATGCTTATGTTTCCACCTTCCCCAGGACTCTGTCTTTGTCTCTGGACTCATCTGTCAGCAAGAAGCAGTGCCAGGGAGACTTTGATTTCTGGGACGTGGATTTACTTTCTCTGGGTTGTAGGAGACTCTTTGAAATTGAGTGTCTGTGACATTAAGCACAGTACAATCTGGACTGTTAACAGCTGTGTCCCCTCAGTTCCCCAAGCTGGGGTGCCTTTTACACTGCTCTACTGTGAGAGCAGCCACTCCTGGGCAGTTCACACACAGTCTCCAGCATGTAACTCGCTCCCAGCTACACACTATTGAGTGCTGCTAGTCAGTGACTCACAAATTACAGTACCCCACAGGAGAACCCCAGAAAATTCTCTGCTCCCAGACTTCCCCCAGAAATGTGGATCTTGCACTGTCCAGCACACTCCTGAACAATGGGAGCTCATATGAAATCTGTTGTTTCATCAGTGGAAAATGACATGCACCAGCCTTGTATTCCAAATGGAGTTTCCAACACACTTTAATCCAAACACACTGGTTAGATAAAACAATAAACCAAGATTTTTAACTACTGAAAAAAAAGATTTGAAGTGACTACAAGTAATGAGGCATAAAAGTCAGAATTGTTTATGAAAGAAATGCAAAGATAAAACACAAACTAATGTTTAACTTAACAAGCTAAAAGGGATTTAAAACAAATGTTTCTCACCATCTGCTGAGACAGGCTGGCTTTCCTTTCAGCCAGAACTCCCCGTAACCTGCCCCTGCCGCCCACATTCAGTTCTTCAGGAGTTGTCATGAGCAGTGGGAAAGGGGGAGAGAGAGAGAGAGAGTCTCATGCATTTTCCTCACCTCTTTTTATAATTCAGTCCTTTGTACTAGAAACCACTTCAGTTCTCAGCTGAGTCATGGTGACAGGCTGTCATAGATACGAGCTTCAAGTGTCCCTGTGATGGAATGTAAATGTCATCTTCACACCTTCCCCCTGGTGGAGAATGGCTATTTGACCAGCTGTTTGCCTTGCTGTCTCTGAGGAACTTAGGGTTAGGGTTGCAGCTTTTTCAGTAATATCATACCATAAAATCTCATCACTTTCCATACAATATTGCTACACATTGTAACAGGAGTATCAGAGGGGTAGCCGTGTTAGTCTGGATCTGTAAAAGGAGCAAAGAATCCTGTGGCACCTTATAGACTAACAGACAATTAGCAGCATGAGCTTTAGTGGGTGAATACCCACTTCTTCGGATGCAAGTAGTGGAAATTTCCAGGGGCAGGTATATATATGCAAGCAAGAAGCAAGCTAGAGATAACGAGGTTAGTTCAGTCAGGGAGGATGAGGCCCTGTTCTAGCAGCAGAGGTGTGAAAACCAAGGGAGGAGAAACTGTTTCTGTAGTTGGCAAGCCATTCACAGTCTTTGTTTAATCCTGAGCTGATGGTGTCAAATTTGCAGATGAACTGAAGCTCAGCAAATTTGAAGTCTGGTCCTAAAGTTTTTTTGCTGGAGGATGGCCACCTTAAGATCTGCTATTGTGTGTCCAGGGAGGTTGAAGTGTTCTCCTACAGGTTTTTGAATATTGCCATTCCTAATATCTGATTTGTGTCCATTTATCCATACAAACGGACTTCACTAAAATAAGACAGGAGATCTACATTACTCACTTCACCTCTCTAGAAAGGAAAAATGACTGTAAGCTGTCTAAACTCTTACCTGCTATGTGGGGCCACAACCGTGGTACCCCTAACCCACCCAGCAATATCGTCAATATATCCAACCACACACTCAGCCCAGAAGAAAAGTCTGTCCTATCTCGGGGACTCTCTTTCTGCCCTGCCACCCCCACCAACATGATACAGTTCTGCTGCGATCTGGAAGCCTACTTTTGCCGTCTCCGACTGAAAGAATACTTTCAGGACAACACTGATCAACACACTGATACACAGTTACCCTCCCATCAACAGCACAAGAAGAAGAACTCCACATGGACTCCTCCTGAGGGTCGAAATGACAGTCTGGACCTATACATTGAATGCTTCCGCCGACGTGCACAGGCAGAAATTGTGGAAGAACAACATCGCTTGCCTCATAACCTAAGGGCTTGGCTACACTTACAAATTTGCAGCGCTGCAGCAGGGTGTGAAAACACACCCTCTGCAGCGCTGCAAATTGCGGCGCTACAAAGCGCCAGTGTAGTCAAAGCCCCAGCGCTGGGAGCCGCGCTCCCAGCGCTGTCCGTTATTCCCCACAGGGAAGTGGAGTACGGACAGCGCTGGGAGAGTTTTCTCCCAGCGCTGGTGCTTTGATTACACTTAGCGCTTCAAAGCGCTGCCGCGGCAGCGCTGCCGCGGCAGCGCTTTGAAATGCAAGTGTAGCCAAAGCCTCAGTCGTGCAGAACGCAATGCCATCCACAGCCTCAGAAACCATCCTGACATAATCAAAGAGGCTGATAAAGGAGGTGCTGTAGTCATGAACAGGTCTGACTACCAAAAGGAGGCCGCCAGACAACTCTCCAATACCAAATTCTACAGGCTACTTCCCTCAGATCCTACTGAGGAATACACTAAGAAACTGCATCATCTACTCAGGACACTCCCTACGCTAACACCGGAACAAATCAACATACCCTTAGAGCCCCGACCAGGATTATTCTATCTACTACCCAAGATCCACAAACCCGGAAATCCTGGATGCCCCATCATCTCGGGCATTGGCACTCTCACTGAAGGACTGTCTGGATATGTGGACTCTCTACTCAGACCCTATGCCCCAGCACTCCCAACTATCTCCGTGACACCACTGATTTCCTGAGGAAACTACAATGCATTGGTGACCTTCCAGAAAACACCATCCTAGCCACCATGGATGTAGAGGCTCTCTACACAAACATCCCACACACAGATGGAATACAAGCTGTCAGGAACAGTATCCCTGATGATGCCACAGCACAACTGGTTGCTGAGCTCTGTGCCTTTATCCTCACACACAACTATTTCAAATTTGATGACAATATATATCTCCAGATCAGTGGCACAGCTATGGGCACCCGCATGGCCCCACAATATGCCAATATTTTTATGGCTGACCTGGAACAACGCTTCCTCAGCTCCCGTCCACTCACGCCCCTTCTCTACCTACGCTACATTGATGACATCTTCATCATCTGGACCCATGGGAAGGAGACTCTGGAAAAATTCCACCAAGATTTCAGCAGCTTCCACCCCACCATCAACCTCAGCCTGGACAAATCTACACGGGAGGTCCACTTTCTAGACACCACGGTGCAAATAAGTGATGGTCACATTAACACCACCTTATACCGAAAACCTACCGACCGCTATGCCTACCTTCATGCCTCCAGCTTCCATCCCAGGCATACCACAAGATCCATTGTCTACAGCCAAGCACTGAGGTACAACCGCATCTGCTCTAACTCCTCAGACAGAGACCAACACCTACAAAATCTCCACCAAGCATTCTCAAAATCACAGTACCCGCACGAGGAAATAAGGAAACAGATCAACAGAGCCAGACGTGTACCCAGAAGCCTCCTACTGCAAGACAAACCCAAGAAAGAAACCAACAAGACTCCACTGGCCATCACCTACAGTCCCCAGCTAAAACCCCTCCAACGCCTCATCAGGGATCTACAACCCATCCTGGACAATGATCCCACACTTTCACAGGCCTTGGATGGCAGGCTAGTCCTCGCCCACAAACAACCTGCCAACCTGAAGCATATTCTCACCAGTAACTGCACACCGCACCATAGTAACTCTAGCTCAGGAACCAATCCATGCAACAAACCTTGATGCCAACTCTGCCCACATATCTACACCAGCGACACCATCACAGGACCTAACCAGATCAGTCACACCATCACCGGTTCATTCACCTGCACGTCAACCAATGTAATATACGCCATCATATGCCAGCAATGCCCCTCTGCTATATACATCGGCCAAACTGGACAGTCTCTAAGGAAAAGGATAAATGGACACAAATCAGATGTTAGGAATGGCAATATTCAAAAACCTGTAGGAGAACACTTCAACCTCCCTGGACACACAATAGCAGATCTTAAGGTGGCCATCCTGCAGCAAAAAAACTTCAGGACCAGACTTCAAAGAGAAACTGCTGAGCTTCAGTTCATCTGCAAATTTGACACCATCAGCTCAGGATTAAACAAAGACTGTGAATGGCTTGCCAACTACAGAACCAGTTTCTCCTCCCTTGGTTTTCACACCTCTGCTGCTAGAACAGGGCCTCATCCTCCCTGATTGAACTAACCTCGTTATCTCTAGCTTGCTTCTTGCTTGCATATATATACCTGCCTCTGGAAATTTCCACTACTTGCATCCGAAGAAGTGGGTATTCACCCACGAAAGCTCATGCTGCTAATTGTCTGTTAGTCTATAAGGTGCCACAGGATTCTTTGCTGCTTGTATTGTAACAGGAGGCTATTCAGTAGATTATGTCTTTTCAAATGGTACCTCACAAGCCCTACAGTGATAAATGAAGGGGAGGGGAGGGATCTCCCTTTTATAAACACCCAGCCAGCCAGTTGGCTGTAAAATCCCTGTTGGTGCGAGTTCTCTGCTTGCTTTACCTCTAAAGGGTTAACAAGCCAACAGGGTTTAAAAAAAAAAAGTATTGGGGACCTGACCAAAAGAGCCAATGGAAAGGCTAGAACTTTGTTAAATGAGAAAGTAACTTTCCGTTTGTCTGTTGTTCTCCGGAGAAGGTGACACAGAGTAGCAATGCTGTTTATGGCTTGAAGCAGGTATGAAAATTCATCTTCCATACCTAGAAGAAATGATTTGGACAGGGAATGTTTAGACAGACACAATCAGGTTTATTTTTTATTTTGGCTTTTGGATCTACTCGGTGCTATCCCAGATGCTTTTGTTTGCTTGTAAGCTTTAAGCTGAACCCTCAAGAAATCTGTTTTGGATGCTTACAAAAATTTTCTTTTAAGATCTAGCAAAAGCCTAAGTTCCAGATGTATTGTTTTCCTTTTCAATTTTAATAAAATTTACCTCTTTTAAGAACAGGATTGGATTTTTGGTGTCCTAAGAAGTTTGTGTGTGTTGTTTGATTAGCTGGTAGCCACAGCTAATTTCCTTTGTTTTCTTTCTCAGCTCTTTCCCGGAGGGGAGGTGAAAGGGCTTGAGGGTGCCCCAGAAGGAAGAATTCTCAAGTGCTCCTTCCTGGGTCCAAGGGTTTGGGGTTTTTTTGCCTTTGGGTGGTGGCAGCATTTACCAAGCCAAGGTCAGAGAAAAGCTGTAACTTTGGGGCTTTAATACAAGCCTAGAGTGGCACAAATTCATTTGTAGAATACTGTCGGGCCCCCACTTTCTGCACTCGGAGTGACAGAGTGGGGATTCAGCCCTGACACATACTATGAACAAACTTGATCATAATTTTCTAGAAGAGTGAACATAGGGGAACAGACTAGCACAGTGTCTGTGTGTTCCCAACATATATGTGGGTATTATAGTCCCTCACAAGAAAGGTGTTCGGCATCTTCAAACACCTGAGGAACCGGTCCTGGGAATTGACTGGTTTATTAATTGACACTGTATGGAATTGAGACACTTTATATTATTATTATTATATTATAAATACTGTGGCAAATTGCCGGTACTGTTATGCTGGGTCTCGCGCTTTCTCTTCTTTGGGGAAGGTTCAGGGC